>NC_092588.1:108812878-109115909 GCF_047663525.1 Anas platyrhynchos
AACAAGCAGGAAAAAAAAACAAAAACCTACAAATAGAAGTAAAATAGAATGCTTCACAAAATGCATGCCATTTCTTTTATCTGAGAAAAAATCATAACTGGTGCCATATAGCATCTTACCAAGAGGACAAATGAACATTCATCCTATTGTACTATATATTGGAAAATACGCAGCATATAGGAAAAAAATTTCACCACAGCAGTTTGTTAAATGTTTAGCAAAGATTCTCAGATGAGACCTGTGTCATTTTGAGATGCATATCAGCAAATGACAAATTAGTGAGATTTTATGCTAATACACTGACATGATTGCTCAGGAATACTGCAAACATGTTTCTGCAGGACTCAAAAACAAATCAGGGCTACTATATACACAGCCTTCTTAAGCTTTCTACCACTGTCTCTGTGGTTATGTTAAATCAGTGCTAAAGCACAAGGGTAAGTGAATCTTTAACCCTGCATACTTGGCAGAAAGTTTTCAAATAACTTTCTTGAAGTAACTTGAGGATTCAATAGAAAATCCTGATGTACTAAGCTCAGTAAGGGAAGAAAAACTGTGCCACATGTGACCAATAACAAACAGGCAGCACAACTTGAATTTCCAATATTGAACACCTCCACAAACCACAGTAATTTACAACATGTCATTAAGCTGCAAAGACTTTTGAGGAAACTGCAGCCAACTGGGAGATGTTGCATAAAGAGACATACAGTGAGACCCAAATAACCAATTGATTCAGCTTTGATACATACTGTTAATGAAGCATCTAGATTACTTTCACTTTCTTGTCAGCAAGCGGGAATGTTTCCCATGGAACATGTACAGCCCAAGCTCTGGCACAGAGGAGCTTTCTGCATCAGGGAATCCTCTGCAGTTGATACAGTCAATAAATAAATACTTTACAACATCAGCATCATCAGCTTCCTCTATGAAACCAGCCCTGAAGGCACAAAATACTGCAGTCACAGTCAGGATGAGTCCAGGTAGATTCCCTGTCTTATATCTCCCAAGGGATACCTGGGGAGCATCTCCCAGGGGATACGTGGAATATATCTCCCACTAATACCTGGGTGAGATTTTGCCACCCCGTAATGAATTTGTGTTGTTGGATTCTGGCTTAGCATCAAAAGACATGCAAAGGGATGTGATTACTCTCAACAAATATACCAAGGAGGAAGAATAAGAGGGAAGGAAAGAAGAATGTAAAGACAGTGTTGGCGCAGGAATCAGCCAGAAGTATGTTTAGATAATAGAAAAAAAGGTCACATCTGAAGTGTTTCTGAGGCATGTTTTGCATGGGGAAAAAAAAATGAAAGGGGGGAGGTGGGAAGCCTTTTATTATTTTTCATATAGAACTTCATTGGTTGACGCCAAGCATGATACAATACAGTACTTGTGACAGGAAGGGACAGCCCAGGAAGGTCCCTTGACACCTGCCAAACCTTATATACATAAAGAGAGAGATGTAGATACAGGTTTGTTATTTATAGCAAGGTGAACCTCAGGAGAGTAAAATCACAAAGGCAAATTTATTTTCTCAAGGAAAAATAAAAAAACCAACAGAGATTCACTAACATAAGCAACTGCATTATAACATTGGCTGTTGCTTTTTCAAAACATTGGCATGCTGTTGTCATGCAGCTATTATGAAGAAATCATACTGTGAAGCAAGAAGCCTTCCTGCAAACCAGGATGGGAACTACAGAATCAGCTGCAGTTTTTTCACTGCAGGGGTTTCTCTGAAGAAAAAAAAATAAAAAAATCTGATCATCAGTTTTGCACGCACTAAGAAAAATTCAGTTTGCAAACAATGAACATCCTTTGTGTTCAGCATTGGCAAAGCAATTGATTCTACTTTGAGATTGGACCTGTGCCACTGCAAAAGCAGTTCGTCTTTTCTGTTCTGAAAAGTGCTGTAATGAAGAGCTTCAACAGAGGGGATTTTTATCATTAGACTCGGGCTATGATTTCTTTCAATTTCTCTCACTTCACAAAACAAAATGTATGGAATCCATCATTCCAGCATATTGAGAAATAAAGTAACTCTGAGACACTGCAGAAGATGTTAGGACTTATTATATAACAAACAAATAACTTCCAATATGTTGTTACCTTCCTACTTTCTCCACCAAAATTCAGAAACACATTGTGAGGATATAGCTTCCCATTGAGTGAATACAAATATTGAGGCAAAAACATGACTCTCTTAAACAAAGAAATCATCTCTTTTGAATCAGAAGATTCAATGGATATTTCTTCCAATGGGTCTCAGTGTGCATTTGGTGGAATAACAGAGAAATACATTTGGTGGAATAACAGAGAAAACCCCACGTGACTATCAGACAAGGAACAGGGTCACATAAATGGAAAACACAGTTAGCGTGCAAGAGAGCTTTTCCTTTGAACTCTTATGTGTTCAAGTGCTCACACTCTCTCAAAGCAGTAACCTTTCTACATCCAAACAAGCAGGATGAGATCACTTGGAAAATCTGGCCTTTAAATGGCATCTTTGTGATAAAGAATGAGTAATTCCCTATAAAAATGGGGGACCCTACTACTGATTTCTGAGCCCAAAGGCTTCTTCCCCCCCCCACCCCCCAACTGTATCAGCTTGTCTAATAAAATATTTCATTTCTCCTTGTAAACCTTGCATCTCTCATATCCTCAGACCATCTTGACTAGAACAACCCCACTGCATTAAAAAAGACTTGCAGCCTTAAAACTTGACAGACGTTTCTTTTTAACACCTTTTTATACAAAAGCAATAACAGCAGGTAGTAAACCAACACTGCTGCACAGCATGGAGTAGGAAGGAAGTGCTATAAACCCTATCACAATTATTTCAGTGAAAGACAAGGCCATCATTAGTGTGGTATTGATCAGTCTCCCCCTCCCATCTCCACTGTTTGGAAATTCATTCACATTATTATTGCTGTTCCAGACATTATTATTATAACAGACCTGCATTATACAATAAGAGGCTTTGGTATAATTGACATCTGAAGCACCAGGGAGCTTGAATGTTTGCTACTGGTTAGAATGTGGTCTCCAGAGGGAGACTTTCCTTCTCACAAAAGGGGCTATCACACAGTCATTGCAGTGTGTAAATCAAATCCTCAGTGACTGCTGTTTTTTCATTACTTGTCTGTGACCTGGAACTAAATCTCTGCAATACTGTATTGCTGATTACCCACCTCTGGAACCCAAAACAATACACCACAATGATGAACCAATACCTACAAATGGAGTAAAGCGAATGACCTACCTGGGTTAAAACAACAGAAACTTGTTTATTTTTTTTTAGCCTTTTTAAATAGAAAATTGAAAATATAATCCCACTGTTTGAGCCATAGGTGTTGTGGAAACTCTCTGACTTCCATGCACAGCTGGGCACAGGCCAGACACAGGAAGCACAGGTAGATTTAAAGCATCTATTCTCCCCACCCCCAGCCAAATTAACCTTTTGACAGAAATGGTCATTAAAAGAGCCACATGTTGCACGTTAAAGGCCACATCAAAATAAAAGAGAGCAATTTATATAGGATTTCTTCTGCGAGAGCAACGAGTGCAGTGAGAAAGCCCAGGCATGCCTGGGACTTCGGTCCGGCAGAGGGCTGAACACAGGAGCTGGATGTAGGCAAGTACACATGCAGTCCTATTGAACACCAGCCCCCACTTGAGGTTATTCACTGAACAAAGCTCCTGAGGAAAATCAGGTCACAGCCCCCAGACAACACATGAAAAAGACCAATTCTAATGTCTTTCCAGGGCCAGCTCCCACTCATGGTAATGATTTATAAGAGGGAATTGAGCCCACAACACTGTCCCCTACATTTACCATGGTGTGGGGAAATTCTGCTGAATACCTCCAAATCAACAAACATATTTCACCAAGTTCATAAACTGTGTGAGCAAGCCTGAGGAGGAAATCCACCCACACAACCATTTGCATGGCTTCACAAGCCCAAAGGCCTCTAGATCACTCATTTAAATGGTGACTTCCCGCTCACAACAGGCTCCCTGGGTGACTGTCAGCTCCCCACCCTGCCTGTAGCAGCTGTGTGAGGCACAGCCAAAGAGCAATACATGGCTTAATTCCCTGCTGCTATCATGGCTTCAAGGAAATGCTGCAAGCTAGAACAAGTCTCAAACACCTATTTTTAAGCTGGGAGCTGAAACAACTCTGCCAACACAAGAACTGAGCAAAGGAGAAGGAAGAACTTCAGATGTCTTAGGGATCACTAGCACTCTACCCCAATGAAGGGTAGCTTTCCCCAAGGACACACAAGCGAGCTTGAGGTCCTTCACTCTCACACCAGTCTGTCTGTGCCCCCTCCCCCCAGCAAGTCACACTCATGAGTTCACATGGCAGGAGAAATACTACACTACTTTATTCACAGTCTGCTCCCCTCTCTGTAAAGATGACCTTCACCCTTCCCTCAACTAGGCAGAAATGAAGCGATTCTGCAGCACAGAACAGTGTCTCCTTCCCATGCCAAACTGATCCGGAGCTTGATAACATGCTCAGCCACCTAAAGCAAGAAACAAAGGCCACAGTATCTGCAGACTGGCAGTCACCAGCTGCAACCTGCCAGGATATAAGGAAAGGGAAAACCCAGGACTGTATGCAAAGAACAAATCTCAGCCCAAACCTGGCATGTTGTAAACCAGTACCTATAAGGTTTTCACTACTTTTCTTTGATTTACTGGACTGAGATCAGTGGAGAGGCAGACGGAGGAACTTCTTGACCTGGTATTGAATGCGTAATATACAGTCAAATGCAAACCCTGGTGCTCTATGAGCAGTGAATCAGAGAAAGGCAGGAGGTGACTGCTTCCATCCCATTGGGGATGGATGTCTCTGATGAAGTAGGCAGAGAAGCAAGAGGTGCTGGAGCAGAGGCCAAACACAGGAGACACAGGATAAGCTTGCTGCCTACATGCAATCAGAGCACAGGGACCTAACAGCTGACAATACTAATTTGGACAATGCCCTTAATAACACCCTTTAACTTTTGGTTAGCCCTGAAGTGGTCAGGTAGTTGGGCAAGGTGATCTTTGAAGGTCCCAACTAATTATTCTGTTCTCTTTTACCCACAAGCCAGCAACAAACTAGCTTAGTCCTGTCCTGAAGAAAAACACAAGGGACAACTAACAGAGTTCACTTAGGAAGAGATGAGAGACCAAAAGACCTGTCTGCCATAAGGAAGGTGCTGGGCTTAATTTTGCCACTCCTTGCCTTGGCTCCCTCTGACTATGGAAGATATGGGCACCCACCCAACCAAGAAGATGATCCAGCAGCCCCCACAAACCAAGACAACTGTGCCAACATTTGTTTTCAATATTCAGGAAAGCCAAGCAAATAAGCCTTAGCACTTAGTACTAAAACGAAACAATGGAAGTCATGGCCCTGAAACCTCAGTGGTGCACTCCTCCAATTATTTCAGACAAGGCCCAACTTATTTGCCTGTATTTGTACTCGGCAGGGGGAGGTGAACTTATCTGCTGCCTGTGATGTCGGCTTAAGAGCTCTGTTTAGGACACCATCATAATTCTTGTCATTCTTTTTTGCTAATGGTTGCATACCTTTGATTAAAACCTGCATGGTGCATTAAAGGCTAAAACAGATGATGAATGCCACATAATACTTTGTGTTAGATCACAGTTGATTAGAATTTTTGATGATCCAGCAGCTAGAAGAGGAGACTGCATAAGCAGTGAAAATACTCAGCTGTTACTGTTGTAGGAGGCGGTGGCTTTTGTTTGACATGAGATACAAAACAGTAACTAAATGGACAATGTACTCTCTTGGTCAATGAATGGCTTTATACCACAAAAGAATTCTGTAAAGAAAAGCTGGTGAATTAATCAGTCCAAATATTTATAAGACTTCTTGCTTGTTTTCAAGTGGGCAGCCCTCCCCCACCAACATCATGATTTCAGAGCTGGATGCCAGCTAATTTATTTTTCATCACTGCAAATCTAACAGAAGAGCATTTTAAACAAATAAGCAAACAACAAAGTAGTGCAGTAAAAGTTAAAGATACTTGACCAAAGTGCATCTCACATCAGCATCCAGACAGATATCTTCACTAATCTCTGCCATCACACCAGTTAAGCAAAACAGCATTGTTGCTGTGAGTGAAAGATTTGGTTCAACAGGACAGACAAGTTACAGAGGAGGAAGTTGTCTGATTAAGCACAATACTGTCAGAAAGCTGGCTCTATGAGCAGACCAAACTTGCAGCACAGGGAGGTTTGCTTTCTAAGGTCATCCAAAATTTGGTAGGTGCACCGAACAAGCTCATTGAATGGGAACAAAAGGGAAGAGCTGGAGATGATGACTAAGGAGAGATGGAAGAGAGGAGGGAAAAAAAGCAAACCGTTTCTATGGTGCTGTCTCCAAACAAGGAGAGTGGATTTCATGTGCTTTTTGGTGGCCTGATAACTGAAAGAACATCAGATTTTTTCTTATATGTAGCTTTTAAAGGCCCCTTCTTCCATAAAACAATTTTCTTAAAATATTCCTTTTTCCCTATCTATTATGCAAAACCTCAGTAATGTCAATGGCAAAAATCTACAGGCAAAAATAAACAAACAAACAAATAAATAAAAGGCAGTAGATGCAGATATCTTACAAGACTGGGCACAAGTTAATAAATCACTATTTGTAAAACAGCTGCTAAATATGATCAATGGCCTTGCTAGTGCAACTAGTTTTACTAACCATCTCAACCTTTTAGCTCAGCAGTATATTGATATTACAATGGTTTCTTTTGCTGTTAATGCCCTGCATATACATTCCTATGCTAGATCTTGGCACTCAATAGATAGCTAAGGTTACAGCAGTGCTTCTCTCCGGTGTGTACTTCACCCTTCACTAATCTTAGGTCCTTGCTTGGATGATTCTCTCTGAGGCAAGAAACACTCCTTGTGCATCCCAGGAAAACCAGGGTGGCAGGAGGATGCCATTAGAAGGGGTATTTATCTTAGGTAATCATTCATCACGTTGCAGAACATCCGGTCGTGTTTAGGCCAGTGTTATCCAGGAGATCTCCAGTCATAGTGTATCGTCACTGCTATCCAGACACGCTCTTCCTAAAGTAGGCTGCTGTAATCTGAGAAAAAACACAGCTGCATTTCTAGCTTCAAAGCCAAACTAGTGCTATCTCCAAACATGTATTCTTTTCCAGTTTCTGCTGCCCACAATTCCATTGCAGCAGATTACGTGTTTAAGATGCATAAATGGAAGGGAAGTCTTCTTAGGGAAAAAAAAAAATAATGCACAGATCTGCAAAATACATCACTGACATCAATGACAGCTTCAAACAAAACTAGTACGACAAGCCAAAGAAGTAACTAAATAATCTCATCTGTTATGGAGATAATTGGTTTTGATTCCCAAAAACTGTATCAAATTTTGTATGTATTTTCACTGTGTTGTGATTAAATGTTCTTTCCCCTTAATGTTTGAAAGGGAACATACTCCAAAGGCACACTAGCTAGATTACATGGACCCATATAAGTTTCGAAATCTTGAGATCATCCTACTTTGATCTCAGAAGTTGATTGTTGGAGCCCCCACAGAGCAGAAAAATAGCACAGGAGGGTCTTTTCACTGATATACACATAAGGAAAAACTTATGAGATTTCTGTGAAATTGCTTTGGTTTAGAATTTTTCTCAAGTGCTTCATTTCAACTATAAATAGAAAATAGAATCTCATGACAAAGATGTAGTTGACATAGTGTGCAATTTATCATCTGTGAGCACATTTCAGAGTACTTGTCTCAAAGCTGACATGCTGTGTGGACTGTGGAATATGACTATTTTAATATATTCCATGACAAATGCAAGCCAAAGTAGCTGGGATGCAAACAATCCACAAAGAAAATTCACTATTGGCTCTCCTGATTTGGACTTCTTTGTGATAGTAGATAACCTTGCAAAGTCAAAACTGTTACAGCATAAATGGGAAAAGCATTGCTTCTGTGGCTTGCTTCCTACGGTGCTTTTGTCATGACTTGTAAAGACCTATTCCTGGTAGTAAACTGTTAAATATATTTGACTTCTTCCCCACGTATAAAAATACCACAGACATGCAAATGATCATTAACATATATGTAGACACCTACTGAAGTAAACAAACTAGCATAAATAAAAATGAAAAGACTGGATTCCAAGGCTGTCAACTCCCTTTTGCAGTATCTTTCTCCTGGGAACCATTTCTAGCAAGAACGAAACAGAATCCTTTACAGTAGGTCACTTATGCTAAAATATTCATATTCTTACACATCTCAGACAGCAGGCCCATGGATGTAAATCCACATTTACTCTACTAGTACCAGAATAACTTAAAGCAGAAGCTGACCTCATCTGCTAAAATCCAATATAACACGTGAAGGGTTGTCAGTGATTTAAGGCTACAGTACTTGGGAGGTAAGGTGCCCAATATCAGCAAGCAAGTTGCTTTCATAAGAAGGGGCTGTTATAGGAAAGGGATCTCATTTCAGCCCACTGGCATTTTGGCATTAGTGACTATATTGTACCAAATGCTCTTGGATTTTCACAGAGAATTTTTTCTTGTATGTGCTCCATGAAAACTGCCCACATGCTATAAAGACAAACTTGTTTCTTTACTACAGATTAATGGTCAGGCAATTTAAAGGTTCTCCATTCACTCTGAGCCACTTTCCACCTCTCTTTGCACAAGGATAAATCCAGAGTGATGAGTTTGACTCCAGCAGAAATCTCTGGATTTACACAGGAATAACTGATAGCAGACATTGGCCCATTTGTTTTACTAATTTCATAATAAAATAAAGCAATGGCAGACAACAGTTCATACAGAATAAGGCCCTGACCGGTATTTGCACAATTTTCTGCTTCCTCTAGTGTCTGCTTATTTTATGCAAACAGCACATAGTCCTGCAACTGGGAACAGTAATAGCCTTATACTCCAGTGGTCTAGCCGCCAGAGGGCAATGAAACACACGGACTGTGTCAGCATCTTACTAATGGAGCTTTTTGGCCCCGAGTCTGGGAGATGAAAAACTGCTGTCATTAGTTAGCCATAAACACACTTAGCACCTGCCATGAGGCGGCCCGGATCTGTTTTAAGATCAGATCCAGCCTGTGCTCCTTCTCAACCTTACATGAAGAGGGTGAGACTGCAATTTCTCTCCTAACGCTGGTCAAACCTTGAGAAGTTAGCAGCTTCCATAGCTGTAACAGACAACAATTTATTGGTGACCTCAGAGCCTGAACCACTAGAGAACCCTACCCAAGGCTGTCAACAAGCAGCTGGTCCCATTGTCATCCACATCCCTGCATCTCCATGAAGCTCAGGAAAGGAGTTCGGACAGCACCCTGCCACCCAGGAAATGGCTCATTCAGATACATTTGATGCCACCTGGCAGGAAATTATAACATTCTTTATGCTCATGACAAAATGTCATTCTGTAGTTTTCACTCCTCTGGGGTGGTTTTTCACTCTTCTGCATCAATTATTTGCAAATGACAGTTTTGAAGTCCAGTCAGAGGCTAAGAATTGGTTATACTTTCAGTGCTAGGAGATTTTGTATGTAATACATCTCTGGTTTCAAGTCACCCTCCAACATCTTATAATTTTGATAACCACAGATCAAACACAAATCTTACTTTTGTGGGTGACTAAGGCATGCAAAATGGAAGGTAATTTTTTTAATGACACTATTTAATCATCTTTTTCGCGCACCAGAAATTTCTACCTGGGATTTTAAGTAGCAGATATGAGATTTGTGTGCCTAGGTAAATTGTGATTGGCCTAATCCAGAAGCTAGCTGCTTCCATTTGTATGATGAGAGCACTCTGAGTCAGCTGCTTATTATGAGAGTCCATATGTTCAGAAGATTTGGGGATAGAACATGCACACACATGACCTGATGTAAGAACATGTGTTCTACACACATATATGACCTATGAGTAGGTGGCTTATAGCTTTCCAGCTCTGCTGTTCTCAGCCCTGGATTACACTAGAACAAGCTCAGAATGACTCCTGCAGCATCCAAGTACTGACAAAGTCTTCCCTGTTTTCCTTGCTGCTAATCTGGGGTCTGATCTGAGATGGTGTTGAAGTCCATGGGAGCCAAGGTGATTTCACAACATCACAGAATCAGCATCTTAATCACATTTAAAATATTTCATTAATACAAAGCCAAGGAATGAAGGCAAACATTGACCATAAATAATCAGAACTTTAAAAACCAAGTATGCTATCTGCCAGACAGTACCAACCAGCATGACTTCTGTCTTACAGACATGAGTCAAATGCTTAGATTAACTTTCAGCACTACTATATTGGTATTAATGATTGATATCTCAAGGACTGGTACAATGGTAGAGTTTGCATGCTTACCAATGAAGGAGAGAACTCCAGCAGGTACAAAAATAAAGAGTTCATAAAGGTCTGAGTATTTTGGTCTAATAGAGAGGATAACATTTCTGTACAAAGTAAGGAAGTAGTCAGGGTGCCTAAAAGATGAACAGATTTAAGGAGGGAAAGGAGAGAAGAACTGGGACTGGGATTTGGAACAAGTTTCTGTAAATGTTGCTTTAACTATTAATCGAGGAGTAAACAGTATATTAAATTCTTATGGAATATATGCATGAAAAGCAGTAGCACAAGTCAGATTTGCCCCATGTGGATGTTGTTTATGAAGCAGCCTCCTTGGAAATGTTCCTCAGACTTTTGACAGATGAACTTTCTGTAGGTTGTACGTTTGAACATGGAATGCCTATTGTTTCCATCTGCCTTTGGCTTGTACAGTTCCTTGGGGGTTTAATACAGAGACAGACATTTAGTGGAAAGAAGGGTTTATTGAGTGGCAAAAGCACACTCTAGGAGAATGCACTAAGAGGAGGGGAAAAAAAAAAGAAAAAAAAAAAAAAACACAAAACACCAACCACTGGTTTCTACAGAAATGAAACCATCGCAGAAGAAAAATGCTTTTAAAAAAACACATACATTTTTCATGGAGTGGGCCTAAAGCACTTATTTATATTTCATCTCTGTATGACACGGTTTCGCTCATCTAATTCCATTTAGAACATTACAATTTTTGTTTCAAATGTCTCTGTGCTGAAACGTATTCTCTAAAGTGCCCTGAAGCTGCTGGTATTGTGAATGTTATCTAAATGACTCATTCGAATTTTTAAGGACAACTCAGCTTAGAAATACTTTATTCTGTTTTTCAATTATTATTTTTTTAAAGTTTTTAGTTTGGGGTGCAAAGAAGAAAGATGTAGAACAACAGATAGCATTTGAATGAAATCACACAATTGCTGCTGTTTTCTGCTTTATGGGATGAAGCCAAACATGTGCAAATGGCATGGTTTTTCCTGATATGCACAGAGTGATTCTTGATTGCTTACGGCATTCCTGCAAAGGCCATTTCATGAAAAATACAAATCTCTGTCTCTCTTTGATTGGGAATCGAAAGACAGTGCTGCTTATATGATGTCTGTTTCTATGTTGCTGGTACACATTCTATAAATAGCAGAACTTCAGCTTAGCATTTCATGTATACATTGTCTTTGCACACCTGCATATACCTGTATTGTGAAATCCTAGCTCCAGCAAAACCACTGTTTTCTTGCAATGCAAATTATACCATAATATCACATACACGAACATTCACAAATACTTGTCTGCCTATACGGCAGGTTAGGTTCTGCATCATGAGGACAGGCTTTGTTGTTTTGCTGAAGTATACAGGCTTAAGAGGTAACTTACATGCTTTTGTAAAACAGGATTTAAACTCGGGAATTACTTGCTGACTTCACTGACATTGAAAAGTCACTGTAGAAATGATACTCCTATAGTACTGACACACAGAAGACAGGAATTCATTTGCTACATGGTTACTTTAGCTGCAAGAATAATACTTTAAATGAGTTATCTTTTCTTTCACATTGGTTGCTTCTGTACAGAGCCAAAAAGTTAGTTGAAGGGGATGTCCTTCCAGACAGCACATACTCCTAGTTGAGATAAATCCGCACAACTGCATGTTTTTACATATGGAAACATAGAATCTGATGGCTATTTATCGGTTGGTCCTTACAATTAAACTGAAGAAAGCTGGACTTCTGCTCAGTAGAGACCAAGCTTTTCTCAGACTGCCAAGATAAGCCCTTTGAAGGAGTCAGGCCATTTTTTCAGAACAGAGAAGCATCCTTTCCTAAATAATCTCCCCAGCCTTAACCAATCAGACAGCATATGCATATATATAATTCCCTAAAAATTATGGCCAAAAAGGATACCAGATGCACCTACTGTGTATTCACAGATCATTAAATTTAACTGAGATATCCTAGCTGATGCCCAAAGACTTTAGTGAGGGCAAAGCACTCCTGTGCTTAGGAAACTGTCTGCCACAGACATAGAATTGGCAAGACCAGAGGAAGCCCTGCAATGGCAAGGAATTAATCATGTGAGATGTACACAAATGATCCTAGCAGATGAACCACACCTCATGCTATATGAGGTGAAAGATCCACACAGCCTGCCAACCTGACCCAGGGAAAATTCCCTCCCAGGCCTACTAAGGCAATATATAATCACTCACTATACCACCTACGAAGAGATATCCTGCTGCAGCCAATCTCTGATTCTGCAGAGGAAAGTAGCTAATAACAACAAAAAGAAGAACATCCAGAAATCGTTTTTTTCCTTGTGCAAGGGAAGGAGATGAAAAATCTGCCCTGATCTTCTTCAGACAACTCACGGAAACTCTGAGCCATGACATTCATTCAGGTCTGCTAATTGTCTTCATGGGGAGTCGCTGGCTGTAAGCTTTTCGGTGCAATACTCTGCCCTAAAGGAAGGGAACGAGCAAGGATAGCTGTACAGGGCCAGAGCCATTCAGCCCAGGATCAACTAAAGGTTTGAAGTGATCACAGTTCTCTCTGTGTCTTTCCTAGAGGGTCAACTCTGTTGTTGAATAGATCCTGCAGCCAGAAAACAGCTTCTCCTTTCAAGACCAAATTAGATGAACTTCAGCTTCTGACATCCAGGTGGATAAGCCTCTGCTACCAGGTATCTTACTCATCTTACTCAGATGGCCTCTCAGCCTGCTCCTCAATTAACTGAATACTCTGAATTCCTTAAGCTCCTGATGCTTGCTTTATAAAATGCTGTAACCTATTTTATAGTTCAGCTTGTGCAGAACAGGACACACCATCCAAGGGGAAACTTACAAATAGTGCTAAGTATTTCTATTTTCATGGATCATGTCAGCTCTTATTTTTTGCTACAGCACAGCAGCAAAAATTCAAGTTACAGGAATTATCTGTGATGCCACCTAAGTCCTTCTGCAAGCCATTGCTTTCCAAAATACAATTTAAACCATACTGTGTTCCAGTATATACCAGTTTGGGTCTGGCTGTATTAAAACACACTTGTTTGTCGCAATGGATAGATTAAACTAGGTGATCGCTCTTTACCTGGCCTTATTGTTTATCTCCTCACTATTTTTTGCATTGGACTTGACCAGAAGATAATACACATCACTGAGTAGATCACTGATCAAGATTTGCCTATTCCCCCCTCCCAGTGTGTTGGGAATAAATTTACAATAAAAGAGCCTGAATGAATTACAGGGAGAAGATGCATGCCGATAGTGACTGTCACAACTGGAAGCAGAGAAAGATTATTGAACGAGTATTTTAGGCAGTGGGTAAGCTATAAAACTGGATAATTTTTCTTTGCTCGTACAGAGAAAAAAAAAAGTAGAGGAGAGATTTTGCTCAGGGGATGTCAACTGCACTGCTGATTGAGGTGGAAAATCTGTGAAGGAGCCCCTTGTTAGAACTGTTGGCAGTGTATCATCCAGTGCTGTACATGCTTTCTCTGAACCAGGCAGGGATTTTTCATTTCATACATCATTCAGAACTTGCTGTAACCCTTCCAAAAGTCACATTACATTGTCATACATTCCCACTAACACAAAGACCTTCGTTTCATGAAGAAAGTAGCTGTTCTGGAAGATGGGGACAGGGAGCAGATGCTATCAGTTGCCTTTTCACATTGAGGCACGCCACCAACATGCACACTCAGGGAAGCAGTGTTTCTACTGCAGATGAATTGCATCTCCCAACCTCTCAGCACCTGTCTTCCACATGGGGTTTAGCACCTGGGTGTTCTGCATCTTTCTAACACCTTTCTCCACTGCCAACCTATCATTCCATGCCTATTCCACTACTTACTACATTCCCAGCCAAGCTAAACACAGGAGTTGCTTCCAACAAGTTAAAAAAAAAAAAAAAAAATCTAAAACCTAAGAAAAGCTCAGCAACATATCTTAAACCATTGGCTATAACCCTCCCTATTCCCTAAAGAGAGGAAGGCTAGTCCGTATCATATTTCCTTCATAGGAAGGGGACTGCTTTTCCTTCAGCAGAAACACTACAAAGCAAGCTATGTCAGGAGTAAATGCTGTACTGACAAAGACCTCACTCACTTTTTAGATGAGTTATCAAAGGTTTGATCAGCGGGATCAGGATATCAAACAATAATGTTCAGTCCAGAATTTATACATCTACTCCAGTATATGAGCCAAATACCAATTTAGGTATTCTGCCATGAAAGAAAAAAAAAATCTTTCTGCTGATTCTGTTGGATAAATCAGTTTTTACTACTGTACACTAGTGACATATGATGTTATACAGTTGCCACACTCTGTCCTACAGTCACCATGCATGTTTCACCCCCCCCCCTTTTCATTGCTCTTATACCAGCTCTTTAAATTATTTTTGCATCCTGCAGGATGAGATGAAGGTGCTACATAATAGGAGATTAATTATGTTGTTATTTAGACACAATCTTGCTGATTCTTCCTCTGACATTTCTATATCCAGTATCACTTGAAAATCAGTACAACAAAGTATTAGAGCTCTGCATCAGCCCATACAAAATAGTAATTAAACTGAATTGAACTCATCCCCAATGTAAGTAGTTAAATATACAAACCATTCACTGTACACATTCACAAAAGATAAGAGTAAGGCTCACTTGGATTAGGAGAAATGTGAAAAGGGCATTTTAAAGCGTGGGATTTTTTTTGGTGGTGGTGAGGTTGTTGTTGTTGCTGTTTTCTTCTTTTTGTTGTTTTGTTTTGTATGTTTGTTTTGTTGTTATCATTTGTTTGGTTGGTTTTGGATTATTTGTTTGTTTGTTGCTAGTTTAAGATGAAACATCTTTCAAGACATGTTATACAAGCCCAGCACGACAGTGTTGAATCCACTACAGGTATAAGCTAGTAACTTTGCTTCCTGCAATCTAACCATTATGATGACAGCATTAATTTCCCAATCTCATCTTTCTTCCTGCAAAAATGTCCTATTCACCCTTTCTTTCTCTTTCAGAACAGCTTCCTGTCCAAACTTTGAAAAGCCTCTGTCTGTGGAAGCAGTTTTGGAGCCCAGGATAGCCAGTAACCAGGCAATGTTCAGGAATGTTGGCACTACTACCCGCCTATTCTTCACCTATTTAGTGACTGAAATAGTACTTTAGTGGTCAGGAATGCCAGCACATCATTACTTCAAATTGCCTTTCTGCAGGGGGAAAATGGAATAAATAGAAATCAGACTAGGATATCTGAATTTCCACACCTTATATGTTTTTGTCCCATTGCATCTTTGCATCTGCCTGATAATAATCTTTCAAGGCCAAAAGGAAAAAAAAAAAAAAAAAAAAAAAAAAAAAAAAAAAAAGCTACACTTAATTTGATCACTGTTTTCTATTAATCTTTGCTGTTTTCACATCTGATCTTATCAAGGTGCAAAAGTATTGGCCTGCTCCAAACAGAAGCAGAAATGACCAAGGAAGCTGCATGAGCATTTGATATGCTTTTTAGAATACAAACAAGAAAAAACTGATGGAGAAAAGGTCAATTAGGTAATGTAACCTGTGTATTTTGTTAAATATATCCCTCCCACCGCCCAAAACTTAGATATTTAACTATGTATCCATTAATAATGTAGCAAAACAATGCGGCAAAATTAGACAATATTTATCACCAGATCAAATTTGAAACAAACAAATAAAAATAAACAAACAAAAACACATTATAAACATAATGTTGAGAAAACTTGTCTAATTATACACACTGCCAGTACTCATTTTTTACTCACAGGTAAATATTAAAGAATTTAAATAGTAATATATTTAGTAATCTAAAAAATAGTAATCTAAAAAATAAAAACATCGTTTTTTATAGCTAATTTATTAACATGATGCAGTCCTTGCAATCCTAATCTCCAAATTGGCTACATAGCCCATGAAATATTGTGTTCGAAGAGTAACTTTAATAACAAATTGTAAACAGGCTGACAGAGATATGTCAATGAAACCTAAAGAGCAAAAGAGACAAGTAAAACAAAGGAAAGTTGTATCACTTTGAGCTTTGGCAGCCTGTCTACTAGAAACTCTTGGATCTTTATCTTAGTCCTGGGAAAATGTATTGACTAATCTTACAAAAACTTTTCCTCCCTCTAATGACCTGTCAAGCTCAGGGTGATAGCCATTGTCTGGGCCAACCAGGTCATAGCCAGCACCAGTGAGTGAATGGTATTAAACACCAATGACAGTGGCATAAGGTGATATAATGCTAAAACAGTCAAAGCCTTTTCCAAAACTCAAATCATTTGAATGGTCACTTTCTGCTCTACTGCTTTACTCAGGCTTTGATGACAAATATGCCTGAAAAAATATACCAGGATTTGGACCTCCCTAAAATCATTTATGCCTCCATTTACTCTTTAAGGATAAAAATCTTCTCACTATTGAGGTTATTAATCACAATCAATTACCAAAAAAATGTGTGTGTGTGGAGGGGGGGGAGGGGGGAGGCAGACCTTTCTAAATGTTCATGTATTATAAAGAGCAACAATGTTTTTCATGCGCTTTTACACTGGGACTCAGTTTTAGAAAGAGTTGACTGTAACAGTAAAATATCCACAAGCAGCTGAGAAACACTAACTGCACTCAGGAAACAGACAACATCTGTCTGATACACTGCTCACCTTCCAGTTGCTGGGGTAATCTAACTTGTGCTTCAGGTATTTTTTGTTGGAAATATTTGCCATTACCAACAGCTAAGAGGAGTAGCTATGATTCCAGAAGCAGTGATGGCATTCAGTTCAACCCAGTTTCTTACAGGGTACTGTCCATGCTCTGGATGTTCACAGATCAGAAAGATTTTAGGGGAAAAAAAAAAAAAATCTTACATGCAGAAACAGAATTTCAGGAAGCAAATGCTAAATCACTAAAGAAAAAATTTCCATCTACCACCATGAACAGTTTTTTTTAAATCTCTTTCAAACATACTTATTCTATATACTGTTTGACAATGTACTAAAAAAAAACTGTCTTAAAGCCACAGACCCAGTCAGAAACTTCAAAAGCTGAGAGTTGATAGTATGCTGTACTTACTGTTTTGATGAGTTTACACTCCATGAAGAGGAAGGAAACATCCCCCTGCACAGCATATGGCATCACTACAGGAGACAGCAACAAGAAACGACCTTCAAGGGACCATCTGCCAGTTCTGCTCCAATCACACCTCCTCCTTGCCCACAACATGACCCTTATACCAAGGAGACCAGCAAAGGATGCACATGGGAAACATCCTAAACAGCTAAAGCTCATGCTAGGTTTGCATCATTCACTCCACCTTTGTTATAGTTTTTCCCATCAAATGCCAAGAGCATTTAACCTTTAACACTGTTGTCCAGGAACATCTGAACATACCACTGAAGCCTTGGACCAGAGGTTGTTGTCCCTTCCTCACTGCTTCCATGTCTTCAAATATTGTGTCAGAGAATAACAAAGGAAGGAAACTGAAAAAACAAAATGTGATCTTTATGGCAGATGGTACCACAGGATAAATGTCTGTCAATCTACTGTAAATGATTCATCATTGTCAAGTATGGTGCCCCAGTCATCTCAACAGAAGCATATGATAGTAAGAAAAATGTAACGTTAGTCACAGAAATACCACAGACATCACGGGGTTTTCTTTTTAACCCAGGTTAAGCACAGGAACACAATTTAGAAACATAGAATCATTAAGGTTGGAAAAGACCTCCAGGATCATCTGGTCCAACCATCACCCTACCACCACTATCACCCACTAAACCATTTCCCTAAGCATCACATCCAAACTTTCCTTGAACTCCCCCAGGGTCAGGGTCTCCAGCACCTTCCTGGACAACCCATTCCAATGTCTGACTACTCTTTCTGAGAAAAAAATTCTCTTATTTTCCAGCCCGAACCTCCCCTGCTGCAACTTAAGGCCATTCCCTCTAGTACTATCACTAGTTACCTGTGAGAAGAGGCCAACCTCCAGCTCCCCACATTTTCCTTTCATGTAGCTGTAGAGAGCAATAAGGTCTCCCCTGAGCCTTCTCTTCTCCAGAAGAAACAATCCCAGCTCCCTCAGCCACTCCTCACAGGTCTTGTGCTCCAGGCCCTTCACCAGCTTCGTAGCCCTGCTCTGGTTGTGTTCCAGGGCCTCCATGTCCTTCATGTAGTGAGGGGCCCAAAACTGAACACAGTACTCAAGGTGCGGCCTCACCAGAGCTCAGTACAGGGGTACGATCACCTCCCTGGCCCTGCTGGCCACACTATTCCTGATACAAGCCAGGATGTCATTGTTTGCCTTCTGGGCCACCTGGACACAATGCTGGCTCATGTTCAGGTGAGCATCAACCAACACCCCCAGATCCTGTTCCTCTGCACAGCTTTCAAGCCACTCTGCCCCAGGCCTGTAGCATTGCATGGGGTTGTATGATTTTGTGATTCTACGTGGCTTGGGAAATTTAACTCTACTCTGAAAAAAATATTGTTCCAAACTGCATGTCTAAATTTAAACTGTAGACCCAGATAAGCATCTGAGCTGGCCATCTTACACTCCCTGTGTCCTCCACAGAGATCTACTCCAGGCAATGATTCATCTCCTCCTACAGCAGCTTGATTTACAATCAAGTGAGATTTTTACAGATACTTTAAGAACAACTTCCCTTGCATACACATCCCTGTACAAGCAGGTTGACCCTTGCAACCAGAGAAGTGAGCTGAGAGACATTGACTTTCTATTCCCTTTGAGATGATGAACAGAGAATGAGAGAAACGGGCAAGAGTCTTGTTCTGTTTCTTCTCTAAGTCCCCAGCATGGCAGCCAGTGCATATCATTGTTTTCTGCACATTTAGGCCTCTAACAATTTATTTCAAAAGTTCTAGAGAAAAAAAATAATTAGGGAGGCAACTGGGGATCACAAGACATCACTCAGTCTCACAACTCCTAGCACAAAACCTGTGATAGTACAGCTCATGCCTCTACTCCTCCATCACTGCATCCAGCCTCTGATATTGGGGTCAATATGGGAACAGCTGGGGAAACAAGCAGAAGGCAAGTAGAAGACACATTTCTGAATACTGCTCTTACGATTAGCTGCATTTCCCTTACCCAGCTCTGAACAATGTAGTGTTCCAAGGCTCCCAAATTACAGGGGAGGCCAGCCAAACAAGGAACAGGATGCATTGATTCACAGGAAATAATCCAGAGACAGTACAGTATACAAAGAATTGTTTGATCCTTGTATAGAGACCAACCTGGCTGACCTGGAAAGGTGGTTTGTATCATCTACTAGTCTGCCAGAAAAAGGTTCTTTCTGGTTTAGGTGCTGTAGCTTAGCAGCATTGAATACACACTTAGTGGAATCTTCTTCCTCTGCACCTCCTACACCCAGCTTGAGAGTTTGGCTATTTACCTCAAGACCAAGTTGTACTTTGTTTTTTTTTTTTTTCTTTTTAATCTCCCAAGACTTTGGCAGACATTGCTAATGCACTCCTAGCCATTATGAGATAGGCATCCTCAACACCCATAACAGATGTGGGATAGGATCAGCCCCAAAGCACCTCCGACACTGCCTTAAAGCAGCCCTGAGAAGACACATTACCCTGAACAACAGTAGCATGGATGAGCTTGAATTGCCAGTGTTGTTCCAAACTGTAGAAACAGCAAGTAGAGGTGAGGTGATCAATATTGCATTCATTAAGATAAACAATGCTTGTGCAATTTTGTGAGAGAAGGTGGGTATAGTATCTCCCCTCCATCTTCTTCTTTCTTTTCTTTCTTTCTTTCTTTTGCCTCTTGTCACTTCTCTCTCATTTCTGCTCATTTCACCCACATTACAGCTGTAGCTAAATAAATGACAGGCTGTGGCCTAGCATCATGTGACAGATCATCCTACATCAGCTCTGAAAAACGGAGATGCTGTCAGCTGTCTGGTTCTCCTCACATTCACTGTCAGCATCAGTGCATTTGGGCTGCATGTCACAGTCATCTGAACAAGATGAATACAGCACTGTGAACATCAGCTTGGGAACCAAGTCAATCAAACATGTGACCGCAGCCACACACAAGTATTTGTGCTGAGAAACCGCCACAGAGAAAGGGTTTCCAATGCCCTGCTACCTACTGCCACTGGTAGTTTTTAATTAAAATATCTACTCAAGCTCATCTGAAAAACAAAGAGGGATTTTTGCGGTGAGGTTTTTTATGCAGAAACTTGTAAAGAAAATCTCAGCAGCCCTCAGGTTCAACCTCAGCAACCTCAGCAAAGATCAAAATAGTCAGGGGCTAGTCTTGCTGTTCCTAATCTCACTGACAGGCTCCCACAGCGAAGAAAGGAAATTACCTGTGCTACCCACATAAACTTCTGTCAGAGGTGGGTCAGAGGAGGAAAATATTGTCTCCTTTCCCTTGTACAGCTAACACAGCAAGGAGATGAAATTAGAGGGACCGAAGAGGAGGCTGTGGTAACTTAAATTCCATTTGGAAAAACAGATGCCATGGCTCAGTGCTACTCCCTTCATGGGACAACATGGTTGTGCGCTGCCCCCTGTCCTACCACCCCCTCCTTTCAAGGCTGCCTGGTTGTGTACTCTGTCAGTCCTACAGGGTCCTACAGGGGTTGTGCACAAATCCTCACCAGTGCATTCTGAAATGAGGAGATCTTTCCCACATAATAAGAAGCTGCACAGGGGAAAAAAAGTTTTGTAAAGGAAAAAAATAACATTTCTCAATGTTCCCAAAGCCACTGTATTTAATCAGATACTGTCTATAGTTTTTTCTTCCTCCCATCTTGCTTTCTTCTGTCCCCAAAATTTTCCTCTCAAAATATGTGCATGTCTTTATGTGCAGCTGCTGTAAAATATTTGTATTTTGTTGCCTGCTAGAGGTTGGTCTCAGAGCTGCAATCACTACGCAAACAAGCAGAAAAATGTTAACCCATTGTGCCCGTGCTGAAACTGGTTTCAACATCAATGAACCAAAGCAGTGTTCTGGGAAAACACCAGAAATGCCTTTAGCAATGCACTAATAGAAAGCAGCATTCACCCAGCTGAAGTGGCATTTATGGGCAAATTTTTGAGCACTGTCCTAAAATGAAAAATATGCAGTACATTAAAATGAGTATCATAAAAACATCAGGAAAAATGCCAAAACAGTAATGACCTTGTAGCAGTCAGAGAACAGTCCCATTCAAAGAGAATTGGACTTCAGCTCAGACAAAAGACAACTTTTTTGGCTCTGTGTGGAGGTTCTCCAACCAGAAGAGCCATTCGAATTGTCTGTGGAAGTCTGCACTCTCTCCAGCAGCTGACACAAATGTCAAATCTTCCTGGGGTGACAGGACCTCTGCTATATGGTCATGCTACCTACAGCACGGGGGCAGAGGAAGAGGAACTTTTGTTATCTGTTACGAAAGTACTTGTTATCTTTATCTTCCTAAAAGGAGCAATGGGGTAAAACTGAAGGTAAAGCTGCACAACGTGCTTTCAACAAAACTAAAGTGCTTCATGATTTCATAGAATCATAGAATCATAGAATATCCTGAGTTGGAAGGGACCCTTAAGGATCATCAAGTCCAACTCTTGACACCGCACAGGTCTACCCAAAAGTTCAGACCATGTGACTAAGCGCACAGTCCAATCTCTTCTTAAATTCAGTCAGGCTCGGTGCAGTGACCACTTCCCTGGGGAGCCTGTTCCAGTGTGCAACCACTCTCTCTGTGAAGAACTTCCTCCTGATGTCAAGCCTAAACTTCCCCTGCCTCAGCTTAACCCCGTTCCCACAGGTCCTGTCGCTGGTGTTAATGGAGAAAAGGTCTCCTGCCTCTCGACACCCCCTTACGAGGAAGTTGATTTCTGGGACTGCTTCTCTCACCCTTGCCTGGACTACCATCTCACTTAGCACCTTCATGAGAGTACCATCACATTCAGTACCTTATCTGAAAATGAAAATTTACCTGAGTCATTTTCAGCTGTGCATCACATGCACAGCTACACCCCTGTGCACTCAGAACTGAAAGAGATGAATGATGGTTGAAAACCATCCCCTTTGGTGAGCATCCCTCCATGTTAGGTAAAGAAGAGCTATACCTAAAGTGATTTCTGGCAAAAGGAAAATGCTCCTTGTATCCTGCTTTCTAGATATAACTGGAACTGAACTAGGCAGTGTACATGGAATATGATACTCATTATTAAAAACAGCAAAAATGAAGGTAGTTTACTTAAATGGGTACAATTTTCCCCAAATTCCCAAAGACAACCACTGCAATTCCTGCAGACTTCTTTATCATCATCCTTCCCAATCACCAGGGACAGCCACATAGAAGAGTTATCTTCATGTGCAACAGTGGATATGAATCAAATGAAGAGCCTACTTCTGAAATATATACTAAGTTGTACAAGCCACTAGTGAGCTGTGATTTGCCTAAACAAATAGTTGTATTTATTTAAGCAGCTCCCTGCACTGACAGGGACCTTAAAACAGCTCAGCATGAGCATATGAAAACTAGACTGTGAAATTAGCTCACAGATAAAAGTGAAACTTTCCAGTGAAGTTTTACTATTCATACAAACATACAAACAAAAAGAAAAAAGGGAAAGACTGTGGAAAGTTACTTCAGTTTTACGTCACATTTCCCCACCCCAGACACACACACACACATGCACAAGAAAATAAGTAGTGAAGCTAGTAGTGAACCATACCCGATTCTGCTAATATCCAGACCTCCAGACTTCATCCATTTGTAGGATAAAACAGTTATATCTTAGTTCACTGAAGTTAGAACAAAACTGAGTTTTTCCCTTCTACAAATAGTAGAAGGAATTTTCTTTTGTTTTTAGGAAAAAAAAAAATGGTTGTTGAAAGTTCAGAACAATTTATGTTTAAAAAACTAAATCTTTAGAACCTAGAAAAATGGGCTTTTATTTACAATAAGGTGCAGTTACCTGATATATTATCAAATTGATGGATATTTTTAAAGTTAGATCTTATTGTAAAATGCATGCTGTCTGCTGCCAGCATCTGAGTAATGTGCTGGCTCATTAACGGATCTCTTTGTACAAGAAGAGGTAGATAATCCCTAAGCTCACGTCTTTTAGCCAAACAGACACATTATTATTGCTGTGTTCAAAGTTCTGAATGGTCATTTACAGTAAAAGCAACAGCTTTCACTGGAAAACAAATAACTTGCCAAGAAATGACAAATTAAAAAAAAAAAAAAAAAAAGGCAAATCCATTGCAAATAGCCAAATGATGAAGCTTTGTCAAAGAACAAACTTGAGAAACACTGTAACTTGATCATCTGTCCCAGACCTGAGTTCTGCTGTTCCTTTGGATTGTACCAAGAGGAATACAGAAACTAACACAAATGTAAGCTTCAGAAGACAACATGACCCTTTTTCTTTTTTTGGAGGGTGGAACGGGGTGGGGATTGGAGAGGGAAGAGAGAGAGAAAATATAAGCTATAAAATGTGACAAAGTTTTAGTGCCAAGTAATGCAGTATGAAGATGAACTGACATTACTAGAACAGATATAATTCCTGGCCCTATTTGGTGGAGCTTATTCACTGTGTTCATCACTTGTTATCCAAGCTGTCACGAAAATTGTAGCACTTACCATACACAGTCTTAACAAAAAACACACCTTTGAAAACTGTGTTAAACAAACTGAGATAATTCATGACAGAGTTGCTAAACTCACAGGAAATGGGTTTGTTTTCTGACCAACGAGCCAAAATCTTAGAAATTTTTCATGACAGGCAGTTCTCATATAACCACTGCTTACGTTTTTCTTGTCAAGAAGCTTTCTCAAATCTCAGTCTTGTGGGTAATTGCCAAGAAAGTATAAGACTTCAAATTCTTCCAAATCTCAAGTGTTAATTGTTGGGTCAAACAGAATCTAGCAGGTCATCCTTGTGCCACATCACCACCCTACTCAGTACGAAGTAGTACCTAATAGACCAAAAACATTTGGGATATTTGTTTGTGTTCTTTTACACTAACATTTGCACACAAGCCATCCTACTTAACTGAGATCTGGAATATCATCGTGATATTAGGACGAGATTTGAGCCAGTCTCAACTATCATTACTGCTCTAGAGTAGTATAAACACAGTACCCAGTATGGAGCCTAGCTGTATTAGAGGCATGCTCTTTGTATGCAGTTGTCAAACTTTCATCATTTACAACTCTGCATGGCAATTAGAATTCGTAGGGTCAGACCAACATATAGCCAAAGAAAGGAAGAGAACAAACCTGCATCCTGGGCTATCTGGGTAAATGAAGGAGAGCTGGCCAAACAGTGAACTAAGTAATTCAAAATTCAGTCATTAAATGACTTAGCTCTGCTGTTATTCACTGACTTTTATTATTCATTTTATGCAGAGAATAGCCAGGCCATTTGCAAAATACTTTTAGCTCCTGGTGATTTCACAAATTTTAACTATTATTCCTTTCTTCAGGCACCCAATGAAGAAACAAAACAAAAAACATACAAACAAAAAACAACTTGTGAACTGGAAAATCATATATCTCAAACATTGTCTAGCTAAAATGAACCTATCATGAACAACCCATAGACCAAAATAGATGCACTTAATGCTTAAAACCAACAGTCACAGAAAATAGACTTGATCTGGAAATAGTAAAAAGTAGGTTATTTACTGCATAATTTATTTGCAACAAAAATTTCAGGGTGCTGAGCTCTTTCCTGAAACAAATTTAAAATAATAACTATTTTGATAATAGCCAAAACACTAAAAAATAAGCACATAGATATAATAAATCAAATATATTTTAAAACAATTCAGAATTTGAAGGTTTACTTCAGAGCTAACATGGAAAAAAGTGTGATAGAATCATAGATTCTATGTTCCCCCTTATTCTGGATGATGGAGAAGTCATTTTCACCAGTGTCAATAAACTCATCAATTTGTTGAGAACATAATTGTCATTGCTGACCACAAAAAAAAATAAATCTCAATCCTTAACCTCAGACATCATCTGACACTTTGTTACATGGAAACAACCATCTTGAGTACTACCTTTGGTAAGCATTTCAGTACATATTATGTCAGGAGATGGTATTAGGTAAAACAAGGCATTAAAAAATTCCAATAATGCTTCATTACTGTGAACAAAACAGGGCTTTACTCTTCTAACGATGTATTTTTGACACCTCCAATTGCAATTCACTCAAAAGATAAAAAATAATCAAAATTAAGTGTCATTGGTCTTTGAACTGGGGACTCCCACTGAGAAATAAGGACTTGAAGGACACAGGGTAGAAGATTCAAACGTTTCTCAGCAGAATTCTGATAACCCTTTGAAATTTTTCCATTTGAACTTCCAAACCTAGGTCTGTTCTTAATGATCTCCTTAATGTGGCCTAGAAAATGGCTATTGTTTGCTTATTTTTATCTGCTTTTTCATTGACTACCTCTTTACAATGTTTTCTTAATTTTTTCCAGTTGGAATTAACAGAGTAGCTGGAGACTCTGCCTAGGAGATGACAAAACACTCAGAATCTACAATATGGTCTGGACTTCATATTGCACACAATTTTCTTAATAAAAGGAGTCAAAAACATTGTCGAAATATGTTCCAAATTAGACATTTCTAATCTGCTTCTCTCTGTTTTTCTTAGTATCTCAATTCAAAATTCAATTTCAACAAAATATCAATACAAAATTTTACAAATTTTTGCATCTTCAACTCAATGACGGTTAAGGGAGGGCCACTAAAGAGTGGTGTACTGAAGAGAAAACAAGCAGGTGAATGTTAGGAGGGGACTGTAGACAATCCTGTGACATCCTGTTCTGGTTAACAGTTCATAAGAATGTATCTTAACTTCTTGTGAAATTTCACATGAGAAACAGCTTGCAAGACTGTGTTCATATTTTGCAATACTATGGAATGTTTTCTGACTAAAATCAACATCACTTCTCACTTCTAAAATTGTAAGGATTCTGAAAATGTAGGGAAAATTAATCAGCAAAACACTCTTCTAGGCTTTTTCATTTTGGTTAATAAAGGGGAATCATTTTCAAGGACAGAAATAGCAGGTTAATGTCTAGTGCTCTACAATCATCCAAAAATATTTGATGGACCACATCAGGGCAATTCACCCAGTCTTATACACAAGGAAAAACCTCATTCAGGAAGTTATGGACAAATTGAAAAACTAATCTTAGGTCACTGCAGGCTAGCACTACAATTACTTCAACCTCCTTTTTCTCAAGTGTCCTTTGTGACTTTACAAGTTCATTCTCATATAAACGTATTCAGAATTGGACTCAGCAGGTGCAGAACTTCCCAGAAAAAGGTTTAGATCAAGGGTGTGCTCACATGGAAACCTAGAAAGTTAGAGGACAAGGACATGTTAAAACATTTCCCTGACTTAGGGCTTAGATGGATAGACAGATCTTCAAACTTTTTTTCAAATCTTACTACTCTGCTCTGACTTCAAAATACTCAGTGCCTGGAATCATATCACGTACATTATGCTTTACATTATCTGCTCAGAAGTACCTATTTTACCTTTTGCCTAGCTTCTTCTGTTAGCCTATATCCTTTCTCAGTTTCAGGGAAAAAAAAAAAAAAAAAGAAAAAAAAGAAAATGTGCTTATGTTCTACACATTTTTAGATTTTTTTTTGAAGTCCAGTTTTCTGTATTTACCTCCATGTCATATCCCCTCAGGATATATGAGTCACACCCATAACAATTAAAGGCTTTCAATAATGCAATGTCATGTAACAAGAGGAAGATATGAAAACCATGCATTAGAAAACTGCACTTGGAAACAGCCAGCTTTCAGGAAAACAGCAATATTCTCAAACATCTATCTAATTTAGATTGGTAGTTTTACATGGAATATGAGATTTTGGTTTAAATACTCCTTAGCATTATATGGACCCAAGAATGGCCATCTCTTCTTCGATATCCTTTTGTTTTCAAACCCTTTTTATGCCCAGGGAGAAATAAAATGCAAGAGGAAAGAGGAAGAAAACAATTAATATGATTTATTAATATTATATATGCATTAATCATTAGCAAGCTATTCTACATTCATCACTTACAGGAAGACTCATCATTCAAACCATTTTTGGTACCAAAGTTAATTGGGGCTGATCTTTCTTCCCTCTGAATTCAACCAGACAACGAATTCCACTTTTACACAAACCCTACTCTTTTTCCCACATATATATGCCCCTTTGTGTCAGCTGAACTATCCTGTTGTATTTAGTCTATTTCCAAATAAATTACCTCTTAGACCTCTTTCCTATTTGCTTTTTCATCATGACATGATGAAATGCTCCCCATTTTTAGAGTTTTAACATATAGCTATTGTTTCATCACTGAAGCTGCTGAAAACATTGCAAAGTTTTTGTGTGTAAATCACCTCATTCTTTGCTCTTACATTTGACTTTCACATGTGCAGCCACTACATATGTAAGGTCTGATTTAAACATATGCATTTTATGTTCATCTGCCAGTAAAATCACTACTTCGGTTAGTGTAGCAGAGTAAAAATAACACGTTCTTCCACCAGGAAGCCTACTTAGCAGAAGGATAGTACATAATAGGCAATACATAAAATACATCACCTATCTGTCATCATAGCAGATGACATCTGCTATGTCATATCTTTATGTAAGAGAACATCTTGCATTGCTTTAGCTGTCTGACTGCTGATTTTAGAGGCTGAAAAGCTTCTGGTGCTCATACCTTGCTGCTGGAATAAGGGTCAATCGACCATTACCTCCTCCAACAGGCACCAGCTTGTACAGAAAAGCTCTGGAGGGAAATTGCAAATCCACAAGCATCTAGAAACACTCATTAATCAATGCAGAGTGTACAGTGCTGGAATGCACACTAAGACCTGGCCTGCAAAAGTCTAACTGTGGTGATGGCATAAGAAGTAGGAACTGTTGGCTATCGCAGCCAGAAGCACAGTGCAGAAATCCAAGACAAAGCATACAGCAGAGGGATCAGTCTCAGCCATGAGGCAGAACAGAACAAGCTCCCTGCCACACTGCAGATCTCCATTTGCTGGAGAATCGGACTTTGATGTCATTTCTATCTATTGAAGATCCAGATGCCAGATGTCCTAACACAGGACAATGAGGTCCACAGCAAATCTAGAAATTCACAAAAGCCTGTGGTTTACTACAATCCAGAGTTTGTACATGAGTTATCAGGGATAGTGGCTTAGACAGACTTGGAAAACAACCGGATAATCGGCAGCTACATCCATGCAACTCAGATATGCAAGCATATTTCTTTAAAGGTATTATGCTACAAACATCAGTAAGCCAAGCAATCACACAATTCAACTCTGTGTCACAGAGTACATTTTCTCTCCCCACACATGCAATACATTTATCATTTAAATTGTCCCCACAACATTTTTGTCACTGAACCAGAATTACTGGAGAATTGTCACTAATTCTTTTTTCATCTTTCAGAAGAAACCTTTCCCCATTATTTTATTTAAAATGTTCACATCACTTTGAAGCAATTTTCAAAATCACTGACATTTTTATTTCACCAGAAGCAAACACTCTTTTCTTAGCCTTTGCTAAACAAAAATGCAACCCCTGCTGTTTTCAGTGAGTTGGGATCTTCAAAAGTTATTTTGAAAATTATTGTTTTTAACAAAACAAACAAAAATTGTTTTTAATCTACCTTTCAATAAAACACAGCCCAGAAAAGTTGGTTGAAGACGGATCCATTTCAAATGATGCATTTTGAGTTGTTTAAAACACACAAAAATCTTTCCCATACTTTCTGATTGTTTCATTAAACCTATGATAATTTAATAAGTCAAGAGCTCCTGAATGTGCTAATGGACTTCAATTCCCTTGACCGCAATGGGAGCAACACACTTCAGCATCTCACAGGAGGTAACTGGCACCACATGACTAGATTTTCAAAGGACACAGTTTCTCAAACTACTTTTGTCCTGAAAGAATTCAATTTAATCAGCCCCGAAACCTGTCTTGTTCATACAATGCATGTTTACAATAAAGCTATTTCTCCCATTGTCCCCTGCACAACTTTCAAAAACAGCTATTAAATGGCTGCCTCTGTAGTTCACAATCTCTTTAATTTGCAAAACTGCTCATCTCTTTTCTGAAATGTCAACAGAGCACTTGACCATTGTCTGTCAGGGAGTCTCTACCCTACCTGAAGTTAAAAGAGCAAACAGACAACAACAACAAGAGAAAAACAGGTTTCTGACAAGAAATAAGCTGGTTCTTGGTTGCACAATATAAAAGAGGTCTGAAGAGTTCAAGCCAAGTTAGAAGGTTCTGGATTTGAAACAATGACAACAATAATAAAAGTCACAAAAACTGGATTGACTAAATCAATTTTCTTGTAAAAATGTCACAATTACAGATGGTAACAATCTGGAAATAGCTGCAAAGAGAAAATAATTACAAAGGGATGAAAATGTATTAATGCTCAATAGCAATGGATTTGTGGGAAAGTATATTCTGATATATTCCGTCTGTCCTTAATTCATCATTTGACTGTACTAAGCACCCACTTTTACAAACAAAAACATTGCCTCAGTTGTTGAAATCCTTTATTTAGTAATCTGTGTAGGCTGAAATGTTGAAAACGGTTTCTAAATTCCTGGCTTCTGAATCTGTCTTCAAAGTTGTCTCTGTCTACATTATCATGCAGCTGCAGGCTTTAATCAAAGGTCATAAGATTTACCAATTTCTGTCAAACATCCTAGCATCATTCCTTCCAAGGAAATATCTGCTATTTTAGAACCATCAAATTCAAAGAAATGCCATTTAATCTCTAATTTTTCCAAAATAAAATGCTACACTAGGGATGCTAAGGAGGAAGAAAAAAACCTTTAGAGTATTCTTGAGTATGGCTTAAGAAGCTGGAAAGTAGTAGACAAGATTTAGCTAGAACTCCAAACAAGGACAGCAGACTTCAGGCACCCAAGATACCCACATCCTTTTTTAAGCACCCGCAATCAAGCTGTGCTCCAAGAACCACTGTTGTGCTGCTGTCTAAGCCGATCAAGTACTTCACTGTCTAGTTACCTAGGCTGACAGTATTCTACATCTTACAACTCACAATTGCCAAGAATGGTCTAGAAATTAAACACAAGGACACCCAAGACCTTTGAGATGGCCAAACCTGCAGGTGTGATGAAAATCCACCTATGTATCCTCAAGATCAGGCACCTTTCAGGGTGGAGCACCACACCCCAAAGGTGCATGCCCTTGCCAGGAAGCAGAGAGCAGTGCTTCATGCAGGTACTTGCACAAGCAACCTCCAAGTAATTGCATGTCATACTATTGGAAAAGATAACGTATCATGCTTACTCCTGGGTTAGACCTACAATTCCACTCACATTAAATGCAACCTTAGAAGATATATGAGAAATAAATTATTTTCATTCATTTGTAAGTCACACATGGCCGGTCCAATACATACGTTCCTGCAAATGCAGGGAAGAAAATCACAATACTCAATTTTGTAATCCCATTACGGGACTAGGCTCAAACAAGTCCTTGATGTTTAGGACGATTGAGAACTGCCAGTATCAGTTGAACTGGAAGTGAGAGACAGTGCACATTGCGAGGATGCACAACTCAGCAACAACAAATAACTGCAGCTTCCCCATGAGATGACATGGCTAATTTATGTCCATGATGACTTTTAACCTTCAACAAGCACTCAACAAGGATGCACAAAGGTCTCCAGAAATTCAGTCCCCTTGATAGTCGTATTTGGGCTATTTGATACCTGCTTCTGTGTTATTGTGAAGTACCCACAGCATAATGCAGAGAGTAATAGATGTACAAATATGCTATTGCCTAGACTGACAAAAGCCAACAGTGCTACTACATAGCTCTGCCTTGCTACATGTGAAAACAAAACACACACATATACAACCCCCATCATGCTTTTTATTTTTCTGCTCAGACCATAAGTTAAGTCATTTTAGAACACGGCATAAATAGACTAAATGCTTAGTGGACCTTCCCAAAAATAGTCTGCTCCACTGAGCTCTGCACTAAAGCTAGGAACCACGTGAGATGTATTCCTCATTGTTCTCAGTGCCATCAGCAATATTTGATACCATCACAAACAGAAAAAAATAGAACAAAACATTACAGGAGCCAGGCCTGTCGAACACACACAACAAGTGCTCTTCAAGTGTTAGGGTTAAAGAAAATCAATTCCACTCTCAAAAAGTGGAAAGATTTTAGTTTGGGGAAGAGATATATTAAGGGATGAAATTTTGAGCACACTTACAATACAGTGCATGTTTTGCAGTACTCCATATGTTACGGGACTAAGAGACAGATGTTTACACACGAAGAAGCTCAGCTTTCTTTCCAAGCAGTGTACATACAGAGGACCTGCTAAACACTGGATGCCTTTATGTCACTGCCAAATAGTCTTAATAAGTGAAGCACTTCTCATTCCCAGCTAACATCTAAACATTATTAGTGAAGAAAAAGAAAGCTCCTTCTGTATTAAATAAACCAAAGCTTCTGCACTGCTGAACAGTCCTTTGCTGGTTTGAGTGGAGACTGAGAGGGACATGGTAAGGAGTACAATGCTCTCTCTTCTGCAGAAGCAAAAGAGTGCTTTCCTTCTTTCAGGGCCTGAGAAAGCAGCACTACCCTCAGCTCCCACATTGTCTCAGCTGATGTTGTAAAAGGTTCCATCTGCTTCAGCCATGGACTCAGTTATCTTCCAATGCTTACTCTGCGCAGGCACTCACACTGTTACTGAAGATTAATGCTCATTACGGAAGTTCTATTCAAAGGCAAAAAGTAATGAATTTTTATTTTCAAAAGAATCCCTACGGATGCACGCCTCCACCCTCACTATTACTTAAGCCTTTCCTCTGCAATGTTTTGAGAAGACAAGATTACCCAGATAGACTCTTATCTTGATAGGCTAATTGAACTGAGATCTGAATATCAGCGAAACAAGTTACAAGCAGAATAATATATGCAACTATACAACAGGATCATTAGCAACTGGTGTTCATTAATTTTCTCTATAGTTTATGATCAAGTGTGCGGACTACTGTACAGAATATTTAATATTTTTACTTGGTTACATTCATATTATTTATAAATGGGTTTGTTTTACTTGCATAGGACAAAAAAAAGAATGTTGTCAAAGGAAACTTTTAGTTACAGAAGTTGTTACTTCAGCAGAACTGTGTGTGGGTTAATGGATCTGCCCACTAAAGCTAAATAGCTTTAGCCACTTCAAACAAAAAACTGTGAAGAGTTGCTGTATGCCAAATTGTGGCAGCAAAAAGATCCCTAGCATTGTTTGCCTAAACCACGAAACATCCTAGCTATGTAAACATTACTTCTTCTGAAGATTAACACATGGATAACAAGTTCCTGTCATGATGAGCTCACAAATGCAGTTTTAAAAAGAAAGGGGGAAAAAAAAGACTATGAACATTAGTTTCAGCAAAATTGTAGCTTAGGTTCCTGCTGCCATTTCCCAACTGTCACTGGCCTTCTCATAATGGCATATTTTTATTTGATTGATCAAACCAAAATAAATAGAAATATATAAAGAAATAAACTAAAATAAATCTTTAACAAAAAGTTCAATCATTTGTTACTAATAAAAAGAACTTAACAATAAATAAACAAACAAACAGTAATTAAGCTCAGAGTTCCCTGAGGGATTTAGCTGTTCACCTAAAAAGAACAATAACCATACCTTTTCTTTACTTAAATCTTAGATTGGCCATTTCTATCAGGCCTTCTAGTATCTATGAAACATAAAACAATCAGGAGTAATAACCATGACAGCGTTCCACAGGCAAAAAGACTTCAGTCTGTTAAGTGGACACATTAAGTTCCTCTTCAGTAACTTTCCTCTGCAAAGCTCCATCTAAAGCATGACTCACTTCCAGGTTTAAAAAAAAAAAAAAAGTGAAACTTTTAGGTTATTTTTCTAGACACTCTACTTCATTCACCAAGTTCCCAAGAGATATGGGAATATGAAAGAAATGGGAGAAGGGGTTTTAAAATGAAGTAAACAAAAATATTTAGGGAAACCAGGAAACCACATACAACAACGTGTAATATTCCACTCTGTCTGCTACGAAGTGTGATGAATGAATAAGACTACGGAGCAACAGCATTTCCTTTTAAAAATCCCAGTGGTATAAAAATGGTGAAGATTTTTTCAGCACCTATGGAAAAATGTACAGTGGTGCCTATCAAAAAAATTCATCTCTTGCATATACAGGCTAATTGACCAAAGGTGGGTTTTCCCCAGTGCCAGGTGTTTTTTTTGTTTTTTGTTTTTTGTTTTTTTTTTTATGAAGACTCTCATTCTCCAGAAGCTGCCTCTCTTTCAGAAGGCCTACTGACCAGCATAAACTTTACCTGGGACCCTACTTACCTTATCTCATTTCCTTAAAGCCTAATTAAAACATGAATCTCCAAGCTGTTAAGTCAGGTTAGCCTGCATTCTGCTGAGCATCTCTTTCATAGTTTAGGTGAAAGAGATTAGTATTTTTTCCTAAAATCAGAACATAAAGAAAGCTTACACAGTAAAACATGCAACGTTCCATAGGACAAAGCTCAAATGTGACGGTGCTTACTTATAAATTTTGTATGCACATAATACTGCAAGTATATACTATATAAAGTGAAGATTTATAGTTGAATTAGCTCTTTCTTCTTCAGAGGAAGCAGAGTACTATCTAAACATTCTTACCCAGAAGCAATGTGCATTAAAGAATGTTGCCTGTTTTGAAGATTCTTTTTCATATGGTAACATTTCCTCAGGCCACCTATAAGCAAAGGGTTTGCACCAGACATAATCATCCTTTTACCACACTTGAAGAGTCAAATACAACTAATGGCAATACAGAATTCCTGAAAGTAGCTCAAAATGTTTGCTTACCATCCATGAATTTTACAGAGTTATGACTATAAGTTTGCGGAAAGTGGCTAGCTAGCACAGGATCAAGTAATAAACCATTTTTGTTCAAACAGACTAAGATATTAATTTTTGTAAAAGAGTGAGAGCTGCAGCCTCCCAGCAGTTACTGTGTTTAAAAATAGATGCATTTGGAAAAAAATTTTAAAGTGTAATTGAACTCAGAGCTAACTAAGCTAGTTTTAAAACCAAAAGAGAAAATAAAGCCCTGTTGCTGAGTGGACAAAGTCAATGTAACCAGGCAAGATATAGTCACAAATCCCTCTCAAAAAGCAGCATAGGTAATGTACCTCTAACAATCTTTAGACTATTAGTAGATATTTAAATCTATGGATTTCAGTTGCTCCAAAGTTTACTTTTACTGTCACCTTAACTTTTATGTCATATTCACACCGACAAATGCTGGCTGCTGGATTAGCTTCTATTTGAGAAGGAAGTAATTCAGTTTGTGTGAACTTTCATCATCCTCATGACCCTTTATTCTTTGAAAAGATTATTGTTGAGCTGTGTTTGTGCCCAAAAACTTTCCTCTGCTCATCGTTCCTTAATTACTTACATATTACCTTAAGATAATCTTAAAACATTAGTAATCTTCTTTAAAGCAAAACCCTTTGGGTATAGGAGCACAGAGAGACTTAGAGCAAGTTTTTCTTCCTAATCATTTGTACCTGTCTTGCTAAGTACCGTACATCAACCAAGCCCACATCCTGGATTTAAATTTATAATGCTTAGCTCACCAGAGGGATTTACCTTTGCAGGCAGGAAAGAGGCCTGTTCAGATGCATCTTAATGTCTGAATCATTTTCAGAAAAACTGATTATGCAAATTAAGATGAATAGCATTAAGAAACATATCTTAGTGTTCTGAATTGTAGCAGGAAAAGGTTGGCTTAGTATGCTTTCCTTTATCAGTAGATGAGCAATAACAGATACTGGGAGCTTGTTGGCATTCGCCATTCAACACAATAGGGCAGCCCATGCTATTGATGTAAAATCAATTTCATAGTTTCTTCCTCTCTTCTTCTACTCCCCTGCCCCTGATCTAGCCCCTCTGCCCTAAAATACCCTATGAAAGGACAGTCTTTGTTGGATTAGGATTATACCCACAGTTTTACACTTTAATCTTCTGGATGCTAAACACCACTTACAGGAAAATGTGTAATGTCCTCGAGAAGCTGTTTACCAAGCATGGCCTCATTGAACCAACATAATTAATGAACATTAATCCAGACAATAACTCAGCAGACAGTCAGGAATGCAGTGTCAGCACCCAGTGAGATGAAAATGGGATGACATTGTGTGTGCAAAGAAGGAAAGACTTTCATATTAAAGGAATCTAAGGAAATGGAAATAGGAAAGGCTGGGGAGTTCAGTTGGAGGCAGATTTCCGCACTGTCAGATTCGTGTTTCAGTACCAAGTTTTTATCTTTCTAGTTTAAAAGGACAAACTATGGTAGAACCTCACTGATGTTGTAGTAAGTCTTAAAACATGGTAAAAAATTCCAGGTTTCTTGGTCAGTGAGAAGCAATTAAATTCCATGTTGCCCAAATTAGCAGTAAAGTAACTGTATAATTTCAGTTGTGGTACTGAACAGAACAGACTGGGCGAATAATCCCAAATTCTTATGTCTCTGTGTTGACTTTGCCAAATCACAGGAGGAAACTAGAAAATGAGTTGTCTGCCATACAGCCTATCCAGTTCTCACAATATAATCCTTGGTCTCACGGTATCTGATTTTTATTTAAAAGCCTAGATCTTTGGATCTACAGGGTAGATGTGATGTTTAGTTTTATCTGAAGTTATTCCCTTCCCTGGGAAGGGAAGAATTAATCCACAGCAAATACATACTAAGTACATACTGAAACTTACTACCGAAGTGAAAGTCTGCTATATATATAATATCTGTCTGCTCTATATGGAATTGTACTGAGAAAATTATAGCCAATTCAGATTTTTTTTTTTTTCATTATACTATTTTCCAGAGGAAAAAAAAATGAGACTTTGAAATGGTATTTTTTTTTTTAATAAAAGTTTCCTGCCTTTTTGTTTGTTTGTTTGATAACAGACTTTATCTAATGTGTGATTATTCTGGGAAGTCATGTATGATGTACTTTTTCCTAGGGATCTATTTAGCTCTTTTTTAAGGACAAACATAATGAACTTCTCCAGAAAAAAAAAAAAAACAAAAAACAAACAAACAAAACCCCCTACAAATAAAAATGTATTTTAAAATGCAATTATTATTTTTTTCCAGAGCTATGCAGACAAAATCATTAACATGCTGAATAGGTGGTTATGGGATCTGTTGACATATTTCTATCACTACCTGTCAACAGTACAGAAGTTTCTTGAGAAGCTGAACTTATGAAAACTAGTTGGTTTCCTATCAATCGGGATTCCACAACTGGACTCTTTATGTCTAATAACATTCATGCTCCAGGCACAGTTTTTCCTGCACATTTGGGACATTCAAAACATCATTCTTCTCTGCTGATTCTCCACTGTCCAGTAATCCACTTATGTTGCTGCTTTTATGTCAGCATGGGCATCAACAAGATATCTCCTCTACTTACTTTCAAGTGTCACACAATTTTGTAAGCTGTGTAGGAAATAATTATCCTTAGAAGTTCTGTCAAATTTGGTTAAAACTGGTCAAAGCACTGAGAGGTTGGGAGCTAAAAGAGACATGTGTGTACATATACAGAGAGCATGATCTTTTAAGCCAAGTTTCCTCAGGAAAACAGTCTAAAAAAAGGAATATGGTGGTAGTTTTTTCAAAGCTAGTTCAAATAAGGAGATACATTGTATATCCTGTTCAGCATGCCTTTTTTAAGCTATTGGAATGCAGTTGCATTCATAAACAGCTATAAATACTTCCCATAGAAACAGCATATAGTTCTCTCCTTGCTCCCAGCCAAACTTCATCTCTCCAAATGTAAGACAAGAGCCTATTTTGGAAGCTGAACTTCAGCAATGTGTGTATTCCTGAAACTTGGAAAACAACAAGCTTGTGAGAAACAAAAGCAACACAAAATGCCCTTCTATCATTAGATTTAGAGTTTGTCTTCACTGCATAGACGAGTAGTAATTTTAACCTCGCGGAAACTAGGATGAAGAAGCTATCCCTCAGATAAAAACTTAGGGGAAAAAAGCGTTTTTATTTTTACTCTAACATAAAGCAAATTCAATGTTTCAAGCCTGTCTGAAGCTGTTGTTTTATAAACTTATCTCATGGTAGAATTAGAGCAGTGTGTTTTCAGGGTGCTTTTGACTTTAAAAATTATTGATCTATTCCAGTTGATCCATTTGGTAAATATTATTACCAAAAATAATATTTTTTGGTAATGACATTGAAGGCTTCAGAAAACAGGGCATGATAAGCACAGTTCAGATTCGTAAGGTTGCACAATACACATTTTCAAGAGATTATTAATTTGAGAGGACTTTTGTCTCTAAACTAAGAAAGAGGCAGGCCCAGCCTCTTGTTTTCTGTTTGAGGAGCAACAGTAAACCCAGTATCTACACCCCAGGGTTACAGCTTTTGAGGATAAGGCCAGCAGCATAGATCAGTGGCTTTCTGTTTTATGTTCACACAGGAACCAAGGAGCATATGATGATGCCAAGTACTTGTAACATCATTTAGTTCTTTTCCAGTACTCCCTAATATCTCCAACTTCTAGTTTGCAAGGCTGACATTTGATTTTGTTTATTAAATGTAGACATACTCTCACTGTAAGAAACATGCTTGGGGGGGGGGGGGGGGGGGGAGGAGGACGGGGACACGACAAAAGAACTGCATACATGGTTCCTGTAAGTGCCTGCTGGCAAGATCACAGGCTAGTACTACCACCATACACAAAAGAAGCCATGGCAATGCCTTCACAGAATCACAGAATCACAGAATTTCTAGGTTGGAAGAAACCTCAAGATCATCGAGTCCAACCTCTAACCTAACACTAACAGTCCCCACTAAACCATATCCCTAAGCTCTACATCTAAACGTCTTTTAAAGACTTCCAGGGATGGTGACTCCACCACTTCCCTGGGCAGCCTGTTCCAGTGCCTAACAACCCTTTCGGTAAAGAAGTTCTTCCTAACATCTAACCTAAAACTCCCCTGGTGCAACTTAAGCCCATTCCCCCTCGTCCTGTCACCAGGCACGTGGGAGAACAGGCCAACCCCCACCTCATTACAGCCTCCTTTAAGGTATCTGTAAAGAGCAATAAGGTCGCCCCTGAGCCTCCTCTTCTCCAGGCTGAACAAGCCCAGCTCCCTCAGCCGCTCCTCGTAGGACTTGTTCTCCAGGCCCCTCACCAGCTTCGTCGCCCTTCTCTGGACCCGCTCAAGCACCTCGATGTCCTTCTTGTAGCGAGGGGCCCAAAACTGAACACAGTACTCGAGGTGCGGCCTCACCAGAGCCGAGTACAGGGGGACGATCACCTCCTGAGCCCTGCTGGTCACACTGTTTCTGATACAAGCCAGGATGCACCCTTCCTAGCACCCTTACACAGGAAATGGAACCAACCATAGCTAACTGCAAGAAACCCAGTTTAAAGATGACTGGTGGTGCCACCTTGCTTGCAAAAAACCCTGACTTCCTACACTTGCACAACTGGCAAGGGAAGTGGAAAACCCCTTTCAAAACTGAAGGGAGTACAGCTCTTCCCGCAAGCTTCAATTCCTATGACTAGCAAGACTTGGTCAGGCCACTCCTTTGTAAAACAGAAAACTTGGTTTTAAGGCCATCTGTGCTGGATCAAACCCATCAGCAAAGTGCTGAGCTGTTGCAAAGTCAGTTTGTCTACACAACCATGTTCAAAAAGAAAAAATAAAAATAAAAAATGAAGGGGTATCTCATTTCTAGCATACTTTATGCTGGATTAGGTATTGCCTGTACTCCTACAGCTGGCACAAATCCAGCATAAATTTCCACACTGTGTGTTCTGCTTAATTTGACACTTGATTCAGATCATATTTATGCTGCTTGGTGACCTGGTATTAATGAATGAGAATCAGATTTAGGAAGATTCTTCCAGCCTAAGGTCAATCAGGGTAATTACAATCACTTATTTTTTTTTTAATCCTGCATTACAGAGACCGTTTCTGTTAAAATAATGCAGGCCCACAAAATTTTAAAAATATTTATCAGCCATATTTCAACCCTCTCCCAGTTCTCCCAGTTCTTTCACAGGAATCTTCAGAAATTACTGGATTTCACATCAAAACTGTGATTTATCTAAACTGCTTTTTCTCTACCCATTAACTTCTCTCTCCACCTAATAAGGATACAATCCAAACAAGAGTGAGGAAAATTTGAAAAAAAAATAATCCATAAAAATAATGACTCTAACCAAATTCAGACTACTTGTTCATTAATATGACAATGATAACTTGGAGCAGTGCTGTATGGAGAGGACTTACCCTGATTTTCCCCTAACAAGATCTTCTATTAGTGCTGCCCTCCTCTCTGGGAGCTGTGCATGTGTGCTTAAACTAGCAGGTTACTCTTCCCCCAACAGGGTTATCCCCAGAAATCCCTGTATCTCAGATGAAGAATAACATTTCAGCCTGCTCTCCAGATCTATCCTTGACCCTGTCTTGCACTGAGTAGTGCCTTCCTCTGCAAGAATTTCCTTTGGCAACATATCCCAGATTTGCAGAATCACAGGATTACAGAAATTATCATTTTGAGATCTGCATTAGGACATAAGTTTCATTTATACATACAGACATACTATTTCCATGCAAGAGTTCAAACAAATGGTTTAATCAAAACAATTTGAGCAAAAATAAAATAAAATAAAATAAAGAATTAGAAATTAGATGTTCATGTTTTAACTCAGCAAAGAACACCATGAGGTCCAAAGTCCTCACCTGGGCAACATTAGCACTGACTTATACTTTATGGGCTCAGTCTCCCATTAATGCATCAAATTCATACATGTGGCAATGAATATATGACTGAACTGCATTTTTATAATCTTAGATCTCACCCAGTCAGGTGGACTTGGACACAGGTCATTAATTCAATGATCTGCAAGAGCTAGCAATCAACCATAACCTTTTCACTATAGCAACTAAATGATTTATATAATAAAGAGTAGTACATCAAGCCTGATGGTTTTATGATTATATCTTGAGCTATTCATCAAAACAGTTTCTCAAACATCTAGATTGGTCTGGTTTTGTTTAGAGTTGATTTCAGATATGTTAAGTCAGAAATAAGTATTATTTACAGCTTGTCCACTTGGCAGATATATAATTGAAATATTCATTTATCTTGTGCCATCTCCACATCTGCAAAGAACTTTCAAAACAGCTTACCTCAAAGCCAAAAGAGCCGACAAAAATGTAGATGCATACACTATGCTTACCAAATCAACCAGCCATTATGACCACAAACTAAACCAACTTACTTACAAGCTTGTCTTGAAGATGGCCACAAAACTCATTTGTTAATATAAACCCCTGCTGTGGGAGATCATTTTTTTCTGATGAGATGAGATGTTGAATTAATAATCTGAAACCCAGTGAGTATTACCTGTGGTGAGTTTATTTATTTAAATGAGCAGAGGTATCACTGCTGTATTTCTATGTACCTGTGGTGAGTTTATTTATTAAATGAGCAGAGGTATCACTGCTGTATCTCTGTGTAAAAATATCCTTTCCACTCAATTATGGCAACACTCTCAATTACAGTGTTACACTGCTACCAAACAAGCAGGTGTTCCAGTATAGGAGAGTATATAGAGCATGCACCATGCTCTAGTGGAGGTATCTGAGGACTACAAGTAAGACCCTTACTAATGCCTTCACCGCTACAGTACAGTTTACAGACAGAACTCCTTTATCACAGGCAGTGCCATCACTGACCTTGAGAATATGACAATGTCAACTGCAAAGCACGCAGAGCACTTCAGCAAGATCCCTTGACCCTATACTTGTTACTGAATGCTAAATATGCTGGAGATGCATCCAAATAAGAATATAGAGTTAAACTGCTGGACCTACAGTGAATTTCTTAGCCTTCCTGTGGATCCCAAAACAACAGCATTCATAGTCTATCCCACAACTCTTGGCAGTGAGAGAAGTTGGCAGGAAGCCTGGGGACTGCTTCACTCCTTGGGACTAGACTACTTGCCAAAGGGAAGAGCTACAACCACCAGGAGGCTATTCAGACATACTGAAAAGCAAGTAAACCACTTTGAGGAAGAATACATAGGTGCTGGTTTACCTAGCACTTACTATTATTTCTCTTTAACTCCTATCTTTGGTTTCACTGCCCATATCCTGGTTAAAATGCCATTATGTAAAAAGACACTGCATACAAGAAAATTACCCTCAGGTGGCTGGTTTATTTCAGAAATAATATACCTAAAGCATATTTTGCACTGCAGTCTTGTTAGTCAGCAGCAGCCAAACTTCTGCTGAAGATTAATGAATTAAACTGTCACATAAACGTGTCAGATTTCCAGCCATTACTTACCACTTAACAAAGGTAGGCAATGACTTTTATTCATCCAGCTCCTTGCTTGGAAAGGCAAATAATGCCTCCCCACATCAGCTTCATTGTCTGTATTCTTTAAATACCCAAGATAGATGCATGTACAAATGCACAGACAAGAACAACAAATATAAATATACCCCCTACCCAACCACAAATCAGAAGAGTGGAGAAATTCCTCACTTAGAAGGCCAGAGGGAGATCTGAGAGTTTATAACCCAACAGTCTCCATAAAACAGGCCACCGATCTCCACCCACATGCACTGTACACCTAACTTTAAAGTACTGCTGTGCACACACACCTGTTGATCACCAACATATTTCAGAAGTTTTCTCACCTAATACAGCGTTGCTTAAGCTGCAGAGAGATATGTGTATCTTATAACACCATAATAAAAATGTGTGTGCAGTGCAACATGGCCTCATGATGCTCCTTCCTGGTAACACACTCCAAAAGGATGATGCAAAAGAAAAAAAAGCAGCAGAACAGGCACATCAGCACAGCTATGATGTCTTCTGAGGGAAAACTACAATAAGAGCCTGGAGTTCTCCACTAAGGGCTATTTTCTGGGCCCACTCTTCATCCCCATGCCATTTTCAGATGTTCATCACGTTATCATGATGTCTAGGAACCGCAGGCAAAAAGAAGAACCCTACTGTTCAAAACATTGTGCAAACCAAACATCGTGCAGAACTAAAACTGCCTCGAGCAGCTTGTACTTGCCAATTTACCCGTAATTTCAGAACAAATTGAAAATTCTTCCTCCACAAGTCACAGCCACCATGTTCCTGCCATGAACCAGCTGTGCTTCATCCTCAACTTATTTCCTTGTTCCCTCTGTCCATTCTGACCAAGTAGCCCTACACTCTGAGATGGCATTTCTGTGGCAGTTTTTGACTCAGGAGTCAGACAGAAGGAGAGCCACCCTTGAGAAAACTGTTCTCTTGCTCATGAATCTCAGCCTCTCACTGCTCTCGTAATAATGGCAGATTTTCCACACATAAATAAAACCTCTTCTGCCAGTATTGCTGATTTATTTCAGTTGGTGGAGAATTGCCCTAATGCCAAAAGAGAATATCTCCCTAGCTTTCCTGGGAAACAATATGTGCCTTAGAAAATATAAACCTTTTTAAGGATTTCAAATCCTGGAGAAGGAGTTCTCAGAATATTTAAACAAGGAGGCAAACAGAATAGTAGCCCCAAGGAGTACAGGTCTCAGCAAACAGACTAAAACCAGGCCTTCAAAACCACAGCTCAATGGAAATTCCCAGAAGGCCCTTCTGCTGGTAAAAGGATGCTGCACACTTATAATTAATGTAAAACTTAATTAGAATCTCTGGGAAAAAAATAAAATCATTTGGAGGCAGTTATAACAATTATTTATCATCTCTCTTTCTATAAGAGAAACCAGGGCCTCATTCTTGGAGGCATTCAATAGACGTAACAAATAGGTTCTGCTTGCCAGCACAGAAACACTCTGAATGGATCACACTCGCCCGTATCCCCTCCACCCAGTCAGCATTACCCATCTACAACCAGCTGAGTCATTGCACAACATAGCTGCTGTTTCAACATCTCCAGCTGTTGCCTCGTTCATATGGTTTATGGCAACTCTTTCACACCACCATCACCACATACCTGGGACATGAGATACCTTACCAGACAGCACAAACCATCTGTATTACCTACTGGCCACGGAACAGTGCCACAAGCCTGGTAACAGAAGTCCTGATGCCATGCAAGCTTCTTTTGATACATCATGGAGCACTGGAGGTTATCCGTGCACCAAAACTTGGCTTCACGTGCTTTGGAAAACAACCTATAGACAATACTCTTGGGAGCCACCTACTGGCAATTAGGAATTAACCATTTGCATGTCTTCATCAAGCTGAGATCTCCCATACAGAGAAATCCAAGCCACTCAACTCCACCATCTCAGGCACCTCTTAAACTCTTGCATTCATAACTGAAATCTTCTGAAGAATCACATGGAAATTATTATTTATCCATAGCTAAGCAGTATAGTCCTATTTAATAACAATTCCTAGCACTTCACATGCTAAGTGTGCTATCTAAACATCATCTTCTTTTCTAACATGTTTGAACTCTAAAAAAATGAAAGGCACTGTAGGAGTCACATATTATTTTCATGTTAAATTCAAGAACCTAGCAAGGACATGCAACAAAAGGGGGATTACAATCCCCTCATGTAGCAAATTGAAGTGCCACAATTTGAAGACTCAACTCCAGGACTGGAAACACTAAAAGAAGCCAAATAAATTTCCAGGAGCTGGGTTGGAAGAGGGTAGCTGGAAGTCACACTGGAACATTGCCACTGGGAAAAGAATGTGTGAGATGTATGTGGACAACCACGTAAAGGAGAACAGGTCTTCCCCCACCACAGCATGGCTATGTGAACGCACACCCTTGGGCTAACACAGATGCATTGCAGGTGGCAAAATGGGAGAGAGCAGATGATGATTACGCTGCATCTCATGCTTGGATGGATTAAATTGCTTCACTGCTAAGTGCAGATCCAAAGGCAAGGAAAGGCTTCCAGCAGTGTAGTTGAAAGAGCTGAGGGGTAATTAGAGGAAAACATATATATACATATTCAGAAAAAGAGGTGCCTTTCCAGGAAAGAAGAAATTTCTGGCACAAGGATACACATAACATATATCAGTTCCCCAGCCTGAGGGCACAACCTTACTGCATCCATACTATATGGACAACAGCCCCTTGCACACATCACTTGCACCCACAGCCCAGGGAAGAGCATAGCCAACACATGCATGTCTCCACCGTCAATGCCCAGCATTTCATGTGAAGAGAAGAAAACAGGTGCTTCAAATGGGAGCCATGGCACCTACCAACTCATATACAATGTGGATAACCAGTGGATAAAGAAAAAAAAATAAATAAAAATCTACAGCAGTCTCTCAGGACAATAATTACAGTCAGACAAAAACTCCAAAATAATATGGTAGACAATGTCTACCAGAAAGATCTCAAGACCAGAGTCTGTAGACTTACACAAAGTATCAGGAAACCACTACAGAGGAAATGATTCATGTTTATCCTACTACATTTTGCATGGCAGAAGGTTTCCAGGGCATGCCAAGAGCCTAGCAGACAGAGCAGAGGTGGGTACCAAAGTAGAAAAACATGTATCATAGTTCTATAGGCTATTGTGTTGTACATTCAAAGCAAAGGATGAAGATAAGAGCCATGAAGTAATGTCATTGCATCTCACACGTGAAGTATTTTCTTAGCAAGATAGATATGAAACTTGCTTACCAATACACAAGTTGAAGTATACACACTCTTCACATCATCTTCTAGTTACAAAGGAAAAGATGGAAGCTTAAATGTCTATGCTGTTTCATCCTTGGTTTTAGATATAAAGCTTTATTATTTTTAAATTAAAAGTAGACCCAAACAGGTCCTGCTCATATATCATCTCTACATCAATGCTCAGGTTTCAGTCAGCCATCACTAATGCACCAGCTCTGTATTAAGACTTAAAATACTGCCAATTTTCTGTGTCCTTGGTCAAGGTCCAATTAGTTTCTTGGTGTGAAGTGGTACTGTTTCTCAGCCCAGTAGTAGTAATGCTCCACATGTTTTTTTTTCCCTCCTCTCTTCATGTCCAGTTCCATGCCAACATGTCTTAGTGAGGCTGTCTGGCATACTTCTCCATTCTTTTTAATGGTTTAAAGAAAACATATTTTTCATTAAATGAAAGCACTTTGAACAGGATCTATTATGAAGGAGAGAAAAATATTTTTTTTCTCCTTCTGAGTGGCAGTTTTGTTGGGCACTAAATTCATAACCGAGGTGTCTAAAGTTGCTAAATTTAGAAAGTTAAGTAATAGCAGTTCTACGTGGGCCAAAGGATGATCTAAGGATGAGGGAAGCAATATATCTTTTTAACAATTGAAAGAGTTGGGAACGTTCCCACAGTGAGAACATGCTTAGCAAATTTCTCTGCAAGTGGGACACTTGGATGCATGGAATATTTCAGCTACAGCAGTAATCCCACTGTGTTCTGTGTTGAAAGCAGAGGTCAGCCTTAAGGGAATTATATTAGACATACAGTCAGACAAGGCAGGCACCTCAGGGAATAGCTCCTTGCACAAATATAAACACACCAGCTGCATGCAAGTTCTTAACTTCCAAGATGCTACAGCTGCCCCTCCTCTTCTCTCTACCTGTCTTTTATAAAAATAGAATTTGATGCCATGCTATGTTAAGATACCAGAACTTTCCTTCCTGCACAACCATTATTTATCATTCAAGTAAGCAGGGAGTAGATACCTGTTCAACGAAAAAATAATCCATGCTGAGCTCAGACAGGTTGTTAAGGTACAGGTCTGCCAGTAGGAGGGAACTCTGTGTCAGAGATTCTCACAAGATGGAGAAATCTCCCTCCTCATCCTCTGATTATTTCTGCTGACCCATGGGTCCTTCTCTGATATTTTCTTCTTGCCTGTATGGCTTGGGGAAGAACAACAATAACCTCAACTGTGTTTTATAGCTGTCAAGGAAGGGAAAAAGTCACACATTCATCAAGCAGTCAGGCACGTGCTGACCCCACTGTAAGTAGTAGAGAAAAGGAGGTACTTTAGAATCTATTTTCTGCCATAACATAGTTTAAATCAGTTTTCTACTGCAGCTGAGGATCAGAAAGAAGAGTAATTACTTAAAATTAGAGATGACCCCAAGCCACAGACATCCAGATGTAAACTTTTCCGAACCTCTCTCTGGATCCAAGGCCAGGTCCTCAGACAGCAACTGTACTGCAGTCAATGAAGCAAACTAACTGTTTTGAGTTCAGCACAACAGGTTGTAGTGGGTTTATGTGGCAAGGTTTTGGCAGCAGGGGGCCATAGGGGTGGTTTCTGTGAGAAGGATCTAGAAGCTGCCCCATGTTTGGTAAACTTCTTCAGAAGATGAAGAAAGGCTGACTGTGGCCAGGTAGAGTTTGTGGCATGACCCTCCTGGAGCAGTTTTTTTTTACTCCCTTGCCTTTTACAAGCTGAATTACTGCTGTTATATGGAAGGGAATTAAACATCAGCACACTGGAAGGGTTTGTGTCTGTCTCTTGGGGCAGCCACATAATACTACTCACCCATTGTTCTCACTACCCAAAAAATTAAGTTCTTCTTTGTACATCTGTTTATTACCATAGCTTGCAGGACCATGTCCAAATTTTGACTGATTCTTTATCTGGCTCCGTGCATCTGAAAACTGGACATCTACACTGAATACTGCCAATTTTCAAACAAGCTCGGGGAGCAATACCTGTATGAGTTATGTTAGTGGCCTAGCTTGGGTGATCAAATACATAGGCTCAATCTAGAAAGAGGGGGCATTTCTTCCAGCAGATGATTTGAAGCAGTGGCCTGACTTTCTCTCTCTCTCATCACAACCCATATAGAGACCCTCCAAATATGATCACCCACCTTGGATGACTCAAGTTCAGATCTGTGAGCTCCTCACCTACATGAGATGGCAGGCAGTGATTCATCTGCACAGCTCTGAACAGATCAGCTCAGTGCTTGACATCGAAATTTCTGTGTGCGGGGCCCTGCTGCTTCAATACAACAACCACTGTGTTTTTAAAAACCCACAAAAACACAATCCTGCTGTAGCTTTTTAGAGAGTCCAGCAAAGCTTTAAGTCTCCACCCTGAAGACACGCGTAAGGCCAGATGAGTTCCCCAGGGAGAAACACTGTGGCCAAGTATCCAGACTAGAGCACGTTCTGTTTTTTCTTTTTCTTTTTTTTTTCCTCCTCTTCCATTCTCATCTGAGTGGCAACACATTTGAAAAAAAGCAGCTTGAACCAGCCGTTATTCTGGGATCCAGAGAGCACCACACACATACCTCACTTTAGTTTCCCTCCCAACACAAGCTCTTATATTATGAAATCTAACCACAATTACTTTTTTTTTATAAATAGTGCAGTGTCAAGATCCTGCTGAGTCCCAAGTCTGAGATTAAAAAACAAAAATATTTACAACTAGTCTTACTCATTTTGAGCACAACCACAGAGCAAGAGTTGGAAGAACCTATTTATGGCTACAAAGAAGTTGATACAGCTAGAATAGTTCCAGACTGATGAAGGCCCTCAGATACAAATTACTACTGTTTAGTCCACTCTGTCTTAAAAACTGTTACTTTTCACAAATTCATCTCTAAGACAGCATTTGGGGAAAGAGTGCTTTTTCTATACGCCTCAGCATGATGTAATACACATACACAAACAGCTTGGATTTCAAAACAAAACCTGACTCACGTCTTTTTCCTGGTGGCACAGGACAGTGAGCACCAGCAATTTAATAATAGCTCATTCATGGAAGTTAGAATACATTTGTAGTACATGATATTAGAATACCAAGGAATAATGATAAGATAGCAGAAGTTGGACCTTGGATACTTGTAGTCTACTCTGGGCTGTGCACTGACAGGCTTGTCTCACCTTGGGTGAGCTAGGCTGCTGCTCACCAGCTGAGCTATTCATAAAATAGTTGCCCCAAGTATCCATTTCAGAAGGCATTGTGAAGTAAGGCCTCTGAGCACTTTGAGATCCTGAGAAGAATGGTAATGTACCAGGTGCAAAGTATTTAATAACCAGGAGCCAGAAATGGAAGGACTAGCTAATTAGAAGAGTTGCACAGACATCTGCATGAGGGGACAAATGGGAAAAACAATGAGAGGTTGGACTTAGCAAGCTAAGTGCCGCGGGGTGATCTGTACCTCTGAACATTAAGCCAGTGGTTTCAGTTCCAGGCAGAGCACCAGTTTGCCTGCGAACTGCAATGAGGTGCAGCTGCTCACTGGGCCAGGAAATCCAAAGGATGATTCTGGCCAGGGATCTTGGATTTTTATTAGGCACTCAGTGGTGACAGCATCTCTGGACGCTGGAAACATATGGAAACCTGCAGACACATGACTGTACTGAACAAAAGAAAGATGGTTTTACTTCTGAACTCTGCGAGCTTCCAGATAAAAGGCTGTGCAAATGTTCCAGCAAGATATCCTGGACCAAACGCGTCCAATTCATTGAAACAGACAGTAACATTTTAAGTTACTTTCACAGAATGTACCTAATTATGTCATCACAAACTATAAAGGCTGTAAGAACACATGCTAGAGCCAATATCTTGACATCATGCACACATGCTTAATGTCTTACTAAAACTTACAAGTGCGAGAATAACATCTTTGTTTAACAACAAAGAAGCAATGCTGGGTTTACTTGTCTTAATCACCTTATGTATAAGATTATTTTTTCTAGAAATCCATACTCATGTGAATGAGAGTGTTTGCTGCAATGATACTAAAACAGTGTTATCTTCCATTTGCTATTTATTTTTCTATTCCCCAAAAGAGGGTTCTCAATGTACTTCATGGATTTGACCAGGTATAGTCTATTTTTCTTTTTTTCCTTTTTTTTTTTTTTTTTTTTTTGGCTATTCATGTAAAAAATAGGACTATGATTAACCAAAATAGTGTGATATGTCCAAAATAACTACAGTAGTAACAACTAGCAAATATTTTGAGCTGCTTCTGTGAGAAGTCTAGCATGCAAACACATTGGCAGGAGCAATCTGAGTGTTAGGAAATGTTTCTGGAAATCAGACTTGGGACTTGAAATTTTCAGTATCTGCACCCAAATTCAGATTCCAAGCACTAGTTTAATCCAATCAGAGTAACCAATACAGCTCAAATTTGTATCCTGTTTAGTCATAACAAGCTGCTTGAGAACAATCGACAGATCAAGATATAATTTCAAACGCTGAATAAATTCATGAAAACACTACACTATTCAGAGATCATTTAAGAATAGAAAAATGAGGGTAAAAGCATCCTACATGGTTCTTAAAAATTACTTTCCAACATGATAATGACTCTAAAATACTAATAAAATCTGATAAAATCCTTGAAATATGTGATCACTAGAAACATAATCAATATAAACTTAATGTTCCCGTAACACTTGTATCTTTTAATGTAAATACGGCCACATCTTACCAGACTTCCAACTTGAGTTGGAAGCATTCAGCCAGTTCCACATTTTTAATATATCTGGCTTGTAGATAAACTCCAAGTATGCAGTCTTGAGTCAAATGATAATGTCTTCTGGATACATGCTTCAAACAGCAGAGAAAACTTAATTATCAGAGCAAATAATTTAGGGCAGGCCCTTAGCATTTAAACCCACCATCCTTGCAAAGCTTCTCATATTTATCAGCATTGTGATTAATGGATGAGTTGTTTTCTCTCGCCAGTGTAAAAGATAGGGTCTAAACTCAATGGTCAGATGAAGAGATTATACATCACATTTTATACAGTCTCCTCCATCATATCAGATGAGTCACTGACCTCTGAGACTCTGTTACAAGCAGGGTGAGTGTAAGCACCTGAAAGCTCTCTCCTTCCATAAATAGAGGAGACCAGAAGTAAATCCCCCATTTAGATATATCTTCACAAACTGTTAAGTCATGAATAAGGCAGTGAGATGAAGAAATGAACTATACCTTGACAGTGGTGTTTCAGGGCTACATTTGAAAAGTGATCAGAAGTGAAGAGGAATGTTCAAGAGGAGAATTTATGGTAAATATGGCTAGACCTAAGAGCAAAAGGTATTACTTATTGTAGAAGACTCCTCCCAAAAAGCATATTTTTGAACAGGAAAATATTTTTCTTAAAGTCTAACTACAAATTATTTGAAAATTATTTAACTCAGAGCATCCCAAATATACTCCTCTGGACTACAGATACCAATAAGAAATGTCATGGATTAAAATCTTCCTTTGACACAGGGGAAAATACAGGCTAGAAAATAAGGGAAAAGATTAAGTCAGACATATGGCAGTCCCGAAAAACCCTAACACCTTCCAAAATGGAGAAAAATCTTTACATTCAAACCTCTTTTGACACCCACCAAACTATCATGTAAGATGCACTATAAAGGAGCATGCCTCCATGGCAGGCTTCTGTAATGAAGATAAAGCGAAAAGGTATTGGCAGACCAGTGAGGCACAGACATGCAGAATGAGACATGCCCAAGGGGCAGCAGCAAAAAAATATTGTCTTCTTCAATCTCCAGCTGTCCAGCCTCCAGGCACTCACCTCTGCAACCTTTAGACACACCAATAAATGGAAGATGACAGCTATAAGCTTCCTTCTTGTTCTCTTCCTTTAATATTGGGACCAAAAGGAAAAGAAATTGGGCCAAAGCACTACTTGCTGGGGCAAAAGACTGCAATTCTGTTGGACGTCATAATGGCAAGGTTACAGTTTCTGTGGCTATATGCTTCTCAAGCGTCATCTCTGCAAATTTAGCATGCTAAATTTGCCTCCATTCTACAAAGCCTATTATACATTAAACCCACCTAAAAGACTTTTTTTTTTTTTAGCTTTTTCTTTTCCATTACCTACTTGCAATGTGCAGTACTATAGTTGGCCCAGCTATCAAACACTACCTTGGTCAAGAAGCTTGGAAAAATGTTCCCACAGCAAATTGTGCTGTCAGCTTTCTTAATGACTTCGAGTGATCAGTTCTGATGACTTTCTCACTAAGCATGTCCTTCCTTCCTACCCCTTTTTCACCCTGTAGGTTAGCAATCATGGTAACACAGAGATATTTGAAGGCACATTATATATCCAGCAGGCTCTCAAGGAAGTTTGATAGCACTGCATTCATGGTTTTTCCTAGTCAGGCTTATGTTTTGCATACCAATTTATGAAGAATTAGCTACAAACTACTATTTGTCATCACAAACTTCACAGGACCATTCACAAAAAGAAGGTTGTAGGAAGCTCTGAATTTTAAATTTGAAGCCTTGAACCTTTGGAAACCTAGATTTGGATTTGATATATACAAGGGAAGAAAACATTTGCAAGAAGTTGTAAAACTATGGGTAGGCAAGCATAAAAGAACCAGAAAAGTTACAGAATAGTACATCAGAAAAAGATGTTGAACACGGCTTATTTTTAATGTTGCAGTTATATATAGGGGGGGGATGGACTTTCATAGAATCATTTTCTTTCCTATTTTTGATTTTCATTACTTGCATTTAAGTGAACTCAGAATTATTTGATGATGTCCCTGCTCAGAGTTTTTGCCCTGAATCCTTTTAGTGTCTGTTAATCTTCAACACTGGTATTCCCATAGCAACTCTTATTTGGGAATTTAAATTCTAAACAATTTTGAAACCTACATAAGGGTGGATGCAAGGCAGATAAAAAGAAGTTTTGGAGTTCATAAACAGGATGTCAACAAAGCCAAAAATTCACATTCAAAATGTTTTAAGAGATAGAAGATCCTAAGAGAGTGAATATCGTTAAACTTCAGGAAGCAGAAGATTTGTTCTGAACTGGCATAGCATATCAGATTTAATATACTGCAAGCTAAAGTACATAGGAGTTCTTTTAAGTTGCATACAATTAAATTTTTGTCTGATTATAATTACTTCTTCTAATCCTTCAAAGACTTAAATTCAGTTTTGATATGTCTGTCTTAAGTCCCCACCTAAATTAATCAAGATATTTTGAACTGGAATACACCACAACAATTAAGAATCTAGCCCTTAGAATTCCAGTTCTATTGCTGATGGTATCCTGCACAAATGGGTGGTGCAGCCTTACTCTGCTTCACTTAGCAATAACAGTCAAAGATGTTATAGCTGCACATATATTTTCAAAGTACAGAAGAGAACAGGAAAGAAAAGAACACATTCATGCACCTTGAAATACCATACATACCATTATATCTGAAATACAGGATGCTAGCCAGAGAACTTTGATTATATATTTCATTATATTTTATATTTGATATAGAAGATGAAAACTGGTTAGCAATTCTAGCATCAAAAACAATTTATTTTTTTTTTGCTTAAGTATCTGCTTAAGTATTCTGCTTAAGTATTCAATTGAGCAGGGAATTTTATTACTTGTTACAAAATCTAATGGTCGTAAAAGCATAAAACTGGTGAATGGACTTATCGTGTTCTATAATAAAAGATCTGTTGGTCATTTGTAGCCCTAACCTAACCAACTTCAGTGGCTTAGGTTACACCCACACTGGAACAACGAAGACCAGGACAGAGATCCGTGCATGTGGAAGAACAAGGCAAATGGCTTTATTAGGCACATAAGGTTGTTAAACAGACACCACATAGTCAGACGAGCAAATAGTTGTAATGGACTGCACTCTCCATCCCTGGAGATGTTTAAAAGATGTGAGGACATGGCACTAAGGAACATGATTTACTGATGGGACTCAGTAGGTCAGGTCAGTGATTGCACTTGATGGTTTTGAAGGTCTTTTCCAACCTAAATGATTCAATGAGTTCTGAAACTGGAAGAATGGTAGCCAGGTCACACTGAACCATGTCCACACTAGACAGGACAGTTCACACAGGAGATAGGTCAAAGGAGCTGCCTCCTAGACTCTCATCTATGTGCAACACTTTGATGCAGGGGTTCTTCTGGATGTCCATAAACATAGACATGTCATACCTGCATCACCTGTACCCAGCAAATCAAACTCTTCACAGAGTTCCTACAGATACTTCTGAACAAGAGAAAGACTGCTGGAAAGCTGCATCCTGTGAAATGGACCTGAAACTGAGAATGACATTGGATATTAACAACAGCGACAAAACATGACTGATGCATTGAAGTCCAACTGCCTGATTAGGAAAATAATTGTACACTGTAATTGGCTAAAATCACTCAATCAACTACATGGACAGACTATTAGAACATATACAAAATATGCTCTACCTTGAGTCCCCCTACACGTTTGCATGTGAAACATGCAAGTCAACACTTGATTTCATCCTTCAGAAGCACTTTGACTAGACAGAAGAATTGTCTGTTCAATTCTCTTCTTGGGGTTATCTCTCAGCTACTGACCCCAGTATTCCAGCCAGTGGGATACTCCCTTTACTTCCAGCAATGGAAGTAACTGAGAGGCCCATTAATGAATCCGCACAAAAGAAAGATGTTTCCATTATTTGCCACTTTTAATAGAATGAACATCTCCTAGAACAAAGGCTGATATCAAGGCAAAACAGCTTTCCATGTGAGCAACAGAACAAAGTCATTAGCTACCCCAGAGGGTTTAAAATTCCTGACCTGTAAAAGGAGGGAAGTAGGCATTCCCTTCCCATGCAAAGGGAGTAGATAAAACTGACAGAAATAAGTAGATATGTATATAAGGGAGCCACATTAAAGGAAATAAGCTTAGGCCTCAATGAATGTCCATTTTGGCACTGAAAATATACTCTGATGTATAGTTGCATGATTTCCCCAAATCTTTGCTGTGAGCAGGGCCAGCTAAATGAAATACAATAAAAAGAAGACTTTGCTTTGGAAAGAGCTTCTTTTTTTTCTGAGTGTCACTGAACTATGCAGCTGTCATGGACACCTAACCACAGATCTCAGTAGACAAAGACAAAGAAAGAAGCATGACATATGCAGTTGTGGTGTAGCACAACAAGCAGCAGCATGAGTCATCTCCCTACTCTTGCAGGTAGGTAGAACCATTGCAATATCCTTGCTCTCTTGTTCAGAAGAAAAAAAATGCTTGGATTCATTTTTCTGTCTTTCACGCACAAAGCTTTAATTGAAATCAGAGTTTTATCAAGAATCAAGGCATTTCACTAACTTAGCACTTTCCAACCCCAAAGCTCAGTCATTAAATGAAGGAAGAAGAAATGCAGTAACTCAAACCAGGTTTAGTAAAAATACAACAGAACAGAACAGAGTAGTTTGGTTGGAAGAGATCTTGAAACATCACCTAGTCCAACTACCTGACCACTTCAGGGCTAACCAGAAGTTAAAGCATATTTTTGAAGGCATTGTCCAAATGCCTCTTGAACACTGACAGGTATGCAGCATCAAACATCTCACTAGGAAACCTGTTCCAGGGTTTGACCACTCACACATTAAAGAAATTTTTCCTCATGTTCAGTCTGAACTTCCCCTGGCACAGCTTTGTGCTGTTCTCTCATGTTCTGTCTTCGTTTACCAGGGATATCCTCCTCCACTTCCCCTCCGCAGGAAGGAGTAGAGATCAGTGAGGTCATCTCTCAGCCTCCTTTTGTCCAGACCAGAATAAATAAGCGTCCTGAGCCCAGAAGGATGTTATGAAGGAGTATCAAAGGCCTTACTAAAATCCAGAAAGTTTACATTTGTTGCCTCCCCTTCATCCACCAAGCAGGTGACCTTATCATAGAAGGAGATCAAATTACTAAGGAAAGAATTTGCTATGTTGACTCTTCCAGGCAATAGCTTTGCTCTTCACATGCCTTTGGATATTCCCCAGGACAATCTTCTCCACAACTTTTCCAGGGACTGAGGTTAGACTCACAGGTCTGTAGTTTCCTGGGTCTTCTCTCATGCCCTTTTTGTAGATGGCTATAATGCTAGCTAGCTTCCAGTCAGCAGAGACCTCCCCAGACTCCCCCAGCCTTTGATAAGTTGTCAAGAGGGGTTCATCTATAATGTCCACTAACTCCCTCAGTACTCTTAGTGAATGCCATCAGGCCCCATGGACTTATCAATGTTGAGCAGATACAGGTTTTCCCTTGCAATTTCAGTGACTATGGATGGAAAGTCACTGCTCCCCCAGTCGTGGTCCTCCAACTCTGGCATCCAGGAAGCCTGAGATCTGTCATTGCTATTAAATACTAAGGCAAAAAAGGCATTAAATGCCTCTGCCTTTTCCTTATCCTGACTTGTTAGGTGACATCAAATAAAAGTCCAATGTTTTCCTTTTCCTCTTCTTGCTGGTGACTTACTTGAAGCCTTTTTGTTTTTGTTGTCTGACGCCACAGTGGCCAGTGTCAACTCGAATTAAGTGTTGGCTTTTATTGTTTTTACCCTGCACATGCAAAATGCAGCTCTGTAATCTCCCTGTAAAGCCAGACCTTGCTTCCAGAGGTCATATATTTTCTTCTGCTGCCTCAGTTCCAGAATGAGCTCCCTGTTCAGCTCGGACGTTTTTCTGCCCTGCTGAAAATAGTTGCAGCTTGCACTGATAGACCCTCTGTAATTCATGCTGTTTAAATCATCAGTTATGTAGGGTCTGGCAAGCCAATGAGCGTTGCTTAGACTACAGGATCCCATTAATTCTGCCTTCTGTTACTCTTTTTCCATGTAGTTTGAACACATTTGGCCCATGCTCACAGCTCAGGAACTGTTAGAACTCTCTCTTTCAAGTTAACTTCAACTGACTAAAAGCACAGAAGCTGTCTGGCAATCCTATAAAATGCATGTTTTCACGATGCTTTAGTATGTCCACAATGAAACCTAGCTCAAAAAGAGGATCATCAGAAATAAATAAAAAATGAAGAAAATATCCTGAGCTGTGCTGATGGTTTCTTTTAAGGCCAACAGGGCATAACAAGCACAACTCTAAAAGCAGCTCCACTTCCCATCTACTCAGGAAAATTCAGCAGTTCCTTTCCCTGGATGCACTCACTTTCCCACTCAAAAACTGGTAGAGGGACTAAGGAAAGTTTTCACTTACACCAAAGAAATAAGAACTAGGCATTACTCTGACTACAGACCATTTGCTTTCAAAATCTGTGCATTCACCTGTTAAGCTCTTTAGGTGATAACTCCTGATCTTCATGTGCTGCAATGCTGTTGCAAGAAAAGCAACAGTTCTGTAAGACACTACTTTACTAACAGGGCTGGACAGAAAAATGCCTGAGGTAACAACAATAAATGTTATTGAGGCATAGAGAATGAGTGTTTCATCGCTGTTTCCCTCAAGAATAAGCCTCTGGAGTGCTCATGCACCTGGCTTTGCCAGGGAGGTGTGGTACTACGTGTGTTTCTCATGCCTGAAAGCTGAGTCATAACTTCAGTCCATAGAAGCAAACCTAATGAAAGGTGATATTTTTCTTTTCCTTGCCACCCTTTGACATGGTTCTGTGAAGATGCCCAATTACTAGAACAAGTAAAGCCAGTGAGCACCCACTTTTGCTGTCCATCTAACAAGAGGGGCTCATGCTAACGTACCCTTTACTCACATACACATCTGCTTAGTAATGTTGGATATTTTTTTCAAATAAATAAGCGTATCAAAATCATTTCTTAGTCTTCATGCTGAGTAAGAGCAGAGGAAACCATTGCAGACTGATAAACACTGACACACAATCTTACCTGTGACCCCTCTATTCCAAAATCCTGCCTCTGGCCTAAGCCATGTACCTGGTGTTTTAGAAAAAGACACGAGCTGACTTGTTAGTGGTAAGATTTAGGATATGTCACCCCTTAGGAGGGTTTTCTCTCCCCATCCCTAAAAGTTAAACCCTGAAGTGTGAGGCTTTTATGTCTACCTAAAATGTTTGTTAGCATTAACAACTATAATTCTTGATATTCTAGTTATTTTTATATAAATGTCCAATCCCTTGTTTAATCCTGCTAAATTCTCTGGCCTCAGAAATGCCTTATGGCAACCTTTTTCACAGTCAAATCACATCCACAGCCAGGGACTTCAGAGCTTGCAGGCTTCCTGCCATGGAGCTGGTAAGGAGTGCAGAGGAGGCTCAGCACTCACTAGGACTCTGCCTACAGGGCACAACGAAGTACCAGAAGCAATGCAGTCTCACCAGCTCTTCCGAGAAGCAGGGTGCAAAAACCAAGGCAGATATTGGCTTCTAGTCCCCAAATTAATTTAATCAAAGCTAGTTTTCTGCCTGCCCTGCATATCAGTACATTTCCATCCCATTCTTGGCTGTGCAGTAGAAACCCAAAAGCTCTGTGATACCTCACAACTGGCACAGATGATCCAGGACTTCTGGGTTCCCAAATCCTCCTTAGTTTTCAAGACTGGCAAGCAGCCTGTGTTTGAGAAATAAGAGCTGCTGCTGCAGCAGAAGCCTTGCAGCTCAGGCTCCAAAGCTTTATTTCAAAGCAGAATTAGAGCAAAACATTTAATCTTCAAGTGGCCAAATAAAATTTCATTATTTTCATTTTTATTTGTTTATATTTTAAAAACGAACAACAGTTTAAACTATTCACAATCACAGTCATCTAAGACAAACATACATTTGGAATTCATGCAGTCATTACTGCAGTCAATGCAGGACCAGTGAAAGGCATACACAGCTTGCCTTAAGAAATGCAACTACATCCACATTGTTGTATGTGGATTTTTAGGAGGTTTTCTATCAAATACAGGTCACAATAAGAAGCTAGGGACAACAGATTCTGTGTAGTGTAACACAAGCAGAGGAAAAGGTTTATTCTCATTTTGATTTGTTATCACTACTGTCTCAGAGAGTTAAAAGCAGCAAGTCTACTTTGACATGCTAGCTAAAAGCTTGCTGCAGAGTCTGATGCACTGCACAGAGATATCTTTGCTGAAAAGAAAAAAAAAAATCAGAATTGTTTTGCATTTGAATGGCTCCTCTCTCCAGACATGTCACTACAGAACTCTATAACCATGTGCCAATACCATTTATAAAAAGATTCTCTACCTGGACTGCCTGTGAAAGAGCCTATACTTTGTCAGCGTGCTGCTTCTGCTAACATTATAAAAAAATAAACCAAGCATAGATCAACATTATTGATGATAGCTCAGGAACTGTTGGGCCATCGTACACTTTAATAGTCTTGCTCTGAAACTGGAAAGACTGAGTTTTAAAAATAGACCTTGAACAAATTTGTGCTGTTGAAGATTCTCTCAATAAATTTAATAAATCATATTCTTTCATCCAAAGTGATGAAAAAATCTGTCTAAATTGAAGAGAGAAACAAAAGTAATACTTTTGTCAAATAATTTATGACATGACAGATTTAGAAAGTCATCAGTAATATCTGAGCTGAATTCACCCAACTGAATTAAGACACCACAGAACCATAGCCTGCCTACATGTGCATAAGGATTTCTGCTTGCTCTAGTGCTCTGCAAGATCTCAGAGGAAGTTGAAATTTGACAAATCTGGGGGAGAAGAAAGAATGAAGTAAAAAATAAAAATACAAAAATCAATGTTATTTTTGAAAGTTTTGTGACATATAGACAATTTTTAAGATAGCACAAAAGAATGGAGAGAGAAAGCTCATGAGCTCTGAACACCTTGATTTGGCAGTGCTGGATGATTCAACTGGCTTTCAGTATGTCATAGGATTCAGATCAAAATAGACTTTCTTGTTTTAAAAGCCCTCCATGGGTTTACTCTTGCCAACCTGCAGACTGTGGCCCCTGTGTTCAGCAAGTTCTGGCTTTCTTTCCATCCTTTCACACATTCTCACCTCTAGGAGTGCAAAAACTCTTTCTCTTCCTCCACTCCCTGACATCCATTTTGTGATTCACTAGTACACCAATTCCACCCATACGAACAGAATTCAACAACAGCAACAAAGAAAAGCTACACCCTCAAGATTTTCCACCTTGCTTTGCCCTTGCTTTCTCTCTCCATCTACAATTGTTTTCTATTTGCTTTGGGACTTCTGCTGATGCTCTGACTGCAAAAGACTACTCAGACATGGGAGCATGAAGTACTTCACTTCCACTACACTTTTCTACTCATTGTAGTTACCTCTAACACTTATCCCAGACTACATATGCTATCCTATTTAACCCTGGAGTGATGGGGATTACTACATGAAGGATGTTTACAAAATATGAGAAATCATCTAGAATTAATAAGAAGATAGCATAAAATGACATGGTGCTAAGACTAGAAACAGCTAGAGAGGGGAAAGTATGGTACCAAAATACATTTCAGTACTTCCAGGAAACATCACTGTAATATTTTTTTCCATTGACAAAACATCAACAGTGACATTCTTCTATAGAAGTTGTAAATTTTTGTTGGCTCTGTTTGGATACAGCACTGGACTAAATCCTCCCTCAGCACACTTATGTTTAACAGTTTAACCATGCTCTAGAAAAGCACAGTGAGGACCAAATCCACATCTACATATTTCTATTCTGAGAGTAACTTTCATAACTTTGGAAGACTGGGTCAGATATCTCAAGTGTTTCCCAGATAAAAACATTTAATGCAAAGGCCCTTGAGTGCAATGGAGTTCAAAAAATAAATAAATATTTGAGTTGACAGGTTTTGACTCAGAGAAAGACCTGTGCCAACATCACCTCAGTATCCACCTGAAGGATAGAAAATAATCCATAGGGGTAAAAAGCTATAACTTTCCCTTGGGTTGCCTACAGTGGGAAGCCAATAGACAGTAATTCAATATAGGTATTCCAGATGCATGTTTATCACGTATAGGTTACTTATAGCAGGTGAAGAGGAAGAGCATGTCTTCAAAAGAAGCAGGGTACAGTAGGAGATGGAAAGATTCCTACACAAATGTACTTAGATACAAATCCTTTAGACATGTTTCAGAAAGCCTGCATGAAATGCAGACTTTCATTTCATTTCTGGTAATGAGAAAGAGCTAAGACACAGGCTGCAGTAAAGGACACTGTCTCCTTTCTCTTGCTCTGTGAGGTTTTACTCACTTGTTCTGCCTGCTTGTAAATCCATCAGCCAAAAAACAGACCTTTCAACAGCCCATTCTACCCTCTGACTTCATCTTCTTGTGGTACACTCTTCTGGCCTTTCACTGTAAAATCTTCTCCAGTTTGTGCAATGACTAGGGAGTTCGTCCTTCAGATCACACTCCTCAGGATAATACCTTCAACTATGAAGTGTTTGAGACAAACTCCTTAATATGATCACCCATGCTCTTATACGAATTTCACATGCAGACCAATTTGGCCAAATATAATAAGTAGGAATATCCCGTAAATATAACTATTCTGGTTATTTTGTTTCATGAAAGCACTTATTCAGCAAATACCAATTATCACAAGCCTGAACAAGACCCTACATGTCCAACTCTTCAAGCAGAAAGTAAAGACAGGTCTTCAGCTCTGGCCTCAGTTTCATCTATCCAATTTTTCTCTTCTTCCAAAAGTTCACAGAATCATAGATCATAGAATGGCTTGGGTTGGAAGGGACCTTAAAGATCATCAAGTTCCAACCCCCCTGCCATGGGAAGAGATGCCACCTGCTAGATCAGGTTGCTCATGGCCTTGATCAGGTCTTGATCAGTTTGGGAAGGACAGCATCCAGTGGGAGGGGGCCCACATGGAGCAGGGGCAGAGAGGGATCATGAGGGAGTGGTGGAGATGAAGCATCAGGGACTGACCACAGCCCCATTGCCCTGCATTACTTAGAGAGAGGGACTAGGGAGAGGAGGAAAAAGAGGGTGGATGGCATAGCAGAAGGTATTCTTAATTTGCTTTTAACTCTCACTGCTCTAGTATGTTAGCAGTAAGCAACAAATTACATTAATCTCCCTATGCTGAGTCTGTTTTGCCTGTGACAGTAATTGGTGAGTGATCTCACCTTCCTTATCTCAACCCATGAGCCTTTTTTCATCATATTTTCTCCCCCTGTTCTTTTGAGGAGATGACATGAGAGAGCAGTACAGTGGAATTAAGCTACCTGTTGATGTTAAACAGCCATAGATTTGAATTGTGATGTTGTCATACATGATGTCACGTTGGGAGTCTACTAACAAGAGATTGCTCCTTACAAAATGAAGCTTCACAAACAAGCACAATATGAGGATGGGATAGCAGTCTTCTTTACATTCCCTACTTTTCCATTCCAGCCTTATTTTACTGTCTCCCCATCATCTGCTATGAAAAGAGGTCATGTCATCTCACTGACCAAATTCAATTGGTGCAATCATGCCCACACTCCCTGATATGTTACAGCAGCACAGTTTCTGTCAGCTCCCCATTCCTACAAGTCAGTGCGCATGTGTGTGTGCATGTTTGGGAAAGGAAGGCTGAAGGATAGATGCAACTTCTAACCCCTGCTCTTCAAAGACTGATACAAAATATAATCTAGGGTTTCAATTATTGAGAGGAGCCAGGTATCTTCCTCCTATCCTCCTATTTTTATGCCACAAGCATAAAAGCACTCTGCTTCTGCAGCAGGATGCCTGGCTTGCACAGTTGTTCCTGTGATGGCTGGGGAGTTAACGTATTATATTACCTGCAGGAAAGCAGACCCCATATTCCCAGCCTGCAGGGATGTTCACAATCTGTGATTTTGCACCCTAAAAGTAAATTGGGTGAAAGAGAAATGAAAACAGCCTGCAAATAATTTGCAAGCTTTCTTAGACACTGGAGTCCTGATAACAGGAAAGAAAAAAGAAAATAAAAAATAGAAATGTATTCATTGCTTCTGATCCAGGAAGAAAAAAAAAAAATATATATATAATCAACTGCCAAACACCTATGTGAGCATTTGGAAAAAAAAAAAAAAGTTTAAAAAGTTAAAAAACATTCAAAAATAGGTCAAAATAACTATATTGAGGTAGCCCATCTTATCCAACCCCGATGAAAAAACTTTTGCTATTTTTTTGACCAACATAAACAATCCAGATAGTCTCTCAAAAAAAAAAAAAAAAAAAAAGCAACAAATCATTAACTGAGCTCAGAGTTAATAGCTTAAGAATATAAAGTATAATATATTGTAACAGCAGTAATAGAAAGAAACGGATTTAATGAGAATGTAACTATTACAACTAGTTTTGAGAGAGCTCAATGTGAAATCAACCAGAAAATGATCACTCCACAACTATAAATACAGAGTGCTAAAACCAAAATAAAGTCCCAAGCTTTGTGAAAAAAAAAAAATCCATAAATAAAATAAATAAATAACCCCCCCACTTCTTTAAACCATTTCAGGGGAAAGTATTTAATGCAGCTATAAAATGGAGAATTTATTTTCTTTATATTAAGTGTAGCTTTGATTGAATCTGTGGTATTAAACACTAATGTTATTGTAAGTAAAACACAAGGAACTGGAATTTGTGTTTGGCGTATAATCAAGAAATAAGTGAGTCACAAAGTCGAAGGATGTGATATGCCTTTATATGGCTTAGTTAGAGTTACTTTAGATGCACTGTAAAATAAAAGTATTCCTTACGCAAAGAAACAAAAATCTTTTCTCTTCAAATATGCACAGAGAGCTCACGCTGTAATAGTCCGTATATATAAACTCTCTTTACAAGTACAAACAGATTAACATGTATAACATATTTGGAGTTTGGCTGTGCATGCTGGATCTGTACAGCTGATTGACAGCATGCTCTCAACTACCTTGTAACTGACTGTAGGATATATTATTTCATTTTATTTTTTACTGCATTTTAGATGACCTAGTACAATCAATCACGCCTATAAAATAAACTGAAAATCGGAGACAAAGCTCAGTCATTTTAGCTCCCACAATTCTAATCATAAATGTTAAAATATTTGATACTATGGTGAAAGTCCCAGCTCCCAAAAATCTGTGGTACATGAAATCCAAAACTTTCCTTTAAAACTAACAGTCACATACAAAACCTTAAAATTATGACCCCGGATGAATGTTGAAACTCAGAAATCAAAAGAGAATTTAAGAGAGAACATAAAGCCTCCTTAATTAATATTAATAATTTGGTTTGTTTTTTTCTTCATCTCATGACTCAAAGCCAACAACACGCACCTTTTGGAGAATTACCTTCAAATCTTTTAAATATCTGTGACTGGTGGAATCAGTACCCAAACAAGAGATTAAGCACCAGCCCGGTGACTGCTCAGAGATCTCGCCCTGCAACATTTCCATCTTTCCTTTCTCCCTGTCAAAGCCAGCAAGAAGCCAAAGTGCTTGTAAGCTGTGCCAACCAATTTACAGAAGTATCATTACAATGCATTGGCATAGTGGCATCATTCAAATTCCAGTTTCCAAAGCCTTTGGGATAGCACCAGATTAAGCCTCAAATATATAGATGCCCTAGATGCCGTAACTTCATGCTGACAGTTCTGCCATTTGATACACTGCACTGGCAAACTGAGATGTAATAGTTATCCTGAAGTGGATAATCTCAATCTACTCATAACTTTCTGCGTACACTGCCTTGCTGTACATCTCATCAGAAATCAGCAGACAGGACATAAGGAATATGACACACTATGACATATGTGACATATGACACATAAGGAATATGAAAGTTGTGCCAAATCTCACACTAAAGTGAAGTAAAGCATATTTACAGGTGTCCAGCAGGCTAAAGACTAATATTAGAGCAGTGACAAGCAGAGGAAAGGTTATCTAAATCACTAAACAATCTAGCAGTGCATCAAAACTACTTTACTACACCCACACACTACTGAATAGCTAAATGTCTGATGCTGGAGTCGCTCTGAGTTGGGTGCTTGACAACCAAAACCTAAACTGATTGGGGTTAGAATAAGGACAGCATTCAGTATCAGCTAGATTAACATGACAGCGAAGACAGCAAGGAGGAAAAAGCCAAGAATCATTAAGTAACAGAGATGAAAGGAGAGCTATAAGAGTAAATAAGCATCTTTGCCCTGTGTGGAGGATGTGCACTCCACCTAATGGAACCATCTTTGAACTTGATACAAATAATGGACACACTGTGATGACTCAGGAATCAGCAAACCCAGCAAGCAACTGTATTGTAGCTGCTCCGTTTACCTTTCTGATATCTGCATTCCTTTTCCCTGCTAGCTATCCAACTGTATTTTTTTTCCTGCAGGGAGAATCTAGTCTGCATCTGTTGCTACTAATTATAATATAAAATGAAAAATGAAAAAGACAAGAATATATTGGTGGAAAGCCTACTGTTAAGATAGTTTTCATTCAGTTGCAGTGTGTGTGGACCTTTACGAATCTAAGTGAACTTGGGATAAGTCAGAGAAATTAAATTGGTACCCCACTGGTCTATACAGAAGATCATACTTAATGAAGTAGTTTCTCTTTTTGGTATAACAATGAGCAAGTGATCATATTCTCACTGCAAGTGACAATGTAGAGTATGCTGTAAGCAGAATATTCCTACCTAGTTCATCAGCATGCTAAATCATGTACCCAGAAAAGGGAAAGTCTGTAAAAAAGAAGTGTGTTGCCTTTCTATTTACACCTCAAATTTATTTGCAGTACATTGTTCTATCCAGCTGCATGAACTAGAAATTCAAAGTTGAACCTCCCAGTCGAAAGACTCAGTGGGAAACCAAATTACAGCCAGGGGTAAGATATTTGTATTAACAACACAAAAGCAGTTAGGAGAATAGTTGCTATGTCATTAATTGGGAAGATGCTCTTTCCAAGTCTCACTCAGAAGTTACACACAGAGAAGTTATTCAAGACATTGTAAGATCTCCTTAAGAAGAGGAAGAGGGAGTAGGGAAAACAAGAGGAGCAAGAAGAGTGTTCACTTGCATGAGGAGAGATAACTAGCACTCTTTAGACATGCCTGATTCCTGGATACGTTAACCTTGAAGTAGTACTCAGACAACTATACAGGCTTACATAGTTTCAACCTTTTTTCTACCCATCCTTCTCAGGAACCTCGACAAAGAGATGACAGTACTGTTTGGAAAGTGCTATTGAGATATTTCAATCTAGAAAAAAATATAACTGAGGGAGGATAAAGTAACACAGGCCTGTAAAATCACAAGCACTACAGAAGGAACAGGAGTCACTGATGTTCTCTCTCCTCCTAGTTTTCTCATTCTCTCTCATTCCATCTCATTAGAAAATACAGGTGGAAAAAAATACCACAAAGTTAATAAAAGCCAGTTCAATGGAGTAAAGTATGGTTTTCCACACCATGGGGAGCAAACACACGTAACCCTTTGCCAAAGGATTCTGCAGATGCTAAAATCTGGAGGCAAAACTCGATATGTTTCTGGAAGATAAATCCCCTGAGGATCACCAAGGCCAAACGAACCACCACTTCTAGCTAAAGGAGAGCCAGAGTGAGATGTGGGAATGTTATCACACATACACACATTTGCTCTCTTCTTACTCTTTGTTACACGCAACACTGCAGCTATGCAAGAGAGGCTATTGAGATAGGAAGACCTTTTCTTTCAGCCCGTATGACCACTACCATGTCCTTATAAATCTAATCAGGCACACATTGCAGGCTCCCATGGAAAGCTTCTAGCAGCTTTCCATGCTGCTTTTCCATTCCAGCTTTTCCATTAGCTTAACTAATAGACTGTTAAGTCTGTCACTGTAACTCAGCTATGAATGGTCATGCGACAAGGGAGGGAGGGAAGGAAGAAGAGTGATTAGCCCATGTGGTATGGAGAACTTGAAGCTCTGCCCAAAGAGTGCAAGTAGAGAAGTCCATATGGATATGTGCACACTAGGGGACTGTGGAATAGGGAACAAGGCACTCTTTTTTTCCATAGGGAAAGACTAGAATGGACGCTATTATCACCCAAAGATCCAAACCTCTCACTTGGGTGCACCTCAACAGCCCCATATTGGGAGCTGGAACACTTGGAAAGAGCGACCGGAGAGATCACAGGTGCAGCTTTCTCCTGTGTCTTCACATAATCACCTACTTTACAAAAATTGCTAATGACAATAATGGAGAACCAAGGACCTGCTGACTACATTTCAGCTGGTTTTCAGTGCTCTGAACCAGAGCACTTCCTCCAGAAAAAAAGGACAAAGTACGCTAAGGTAAATACAGATACTGCTCACTACCTTCTGCAGAAAAACAAAAGATGTATGGAAAGAGAGAACTAAAGTCCCTTCAGCTGAGTGGTCTGGTATATACGACCTGAATTCATATCTCAGCAGCAATGAGCTTCATGTCACAGAATAGCCAAGGTGGGAAGGGACATCTGGTGGTCATCTGGTCCAACTCTCCTGCTCAGGCAAGGAGACCTAGACCACGTTGCCCAGGACCATGTCCAGGCAGATTTTGAAGATCTCTAAGGAGGGAGACTCCACAGCCTCTCTGGGAAACCTGTGACAGGACACAGTTACCATGACAGCAGAATAGTGTTTCTTGATGTTCACATGAAGCCTTCTGTGTCTCCATTTGTGGCCATTGCCTCTTGTCCTGGCATTGGGCATCAGTTAAAAAGAGACTGCCTCCTGTCTTCTTTGCACCTTCCCTTCAGGTATTTATATACATCAGTAAGATTCCCCTGAGCCTTCTCTTCTCCAGTCTAACAGATGTCTCAACAATTTTTCTTCCAAGAAAAGCAAGACTGGGTGTAAGCCAACAGACATTTCTGCTACAGAGACACATACCTATTTGGAAATGAACTAGGACCAATTCATTTAATATTTCATCCAACAGAGATGATCCTGACCCAGACCAGTGACTTCACTGGCTTATCTGCAGGATCCTTTGCAAATCAGACTGCCAGTGGCTACTAAATACTGTAGATATTGGGTTTTATAATTAAACCTTTATATTTAAAGGGAATATACCCAACTCTTGGATTGCTTATGTGTAAAAGCAAGTATTGCCAGTTCAACACTTGACCTTCTTGCAAAAATTACCAGAATATAGTTCCAGGACATTCATGCAAAGTTATCCTAAAATATCTGTCAATATATGATGAGGAAAAGATATCATGCAATGACTAAGTACAAAAGCAGACTTTGACTCTGACAGGCCTGAGACAAACATGGTTTGTCCTACCTGTAGCAAGACAGAATTTTCCATGTGACATTTCAACTAAAAGCTGAATCTAAGACTTTGTTGGTAAAGAGAAAATCTAAGCAAACTGCGCTTATAGGTTTCCAGAAATGAACTTCTACAACACTGGCTTCATAAATCTATTGCTAATATCACAGTCTGCCTTTACTCACAATTGTGCAGGCTTCTGAACTGCAGATCTCAACTCCTGGCAGGCTGCCTCATTGCTTTCTATCAGTGTCTTCAGTATGGTTTTGAAAATACCATTCAACTCTTTTGAAATGGTTGCCAGTCCTTTCACTGAAGTAAATTCAAGCAGGAGTCTGGAAAGAGTCTATATTTAGAGTTTGATTACAGTTTAACCCTAGTAAAATTAAACCAATTTAGTCAGAAAGACATTTACAAACAAGTGCTTTTTTCATTTATGAGCAGAGTTTTTTCTGTTTATCCTATATCACACTGAAGAAAATTTGAACTAAAGCAAAAGTGGGCATTCTCAAACCAAACAACCACTACCTGAACCCCAAATTTAAAGCTGATTGGAGTTCAAAAAGTGGCATTTTCTAATGGAGGGATGGCTTTCCTTCATCCCTTTAGACTACACTTTACATAATTCTTTCTTACTGTTTGATTTTGTAAACATAGTAATAGTTACCTGAATTTACAGAAGCACCTAATGTGAGCAGATGTGTCTTTGTGTGTCCCACAGGGAAAGTGCTGCCTCTTTGGGTAAAGACAGTGTGCAAGAAGTCCAGATTAGTCAAACAATGATTTTCAGTGGCAGGCAAGCTCAGAAGGCAGGCTGTCACTTCTTTCCAAGTTGAGCAGAAATCTTGTCGCAATGACTTGTGTGGAACTGACCTCAACCACCTACACCTCAGATTTTGCCACCATTGATATAGCTCTATTTGTTCTCTGAGACCTGTTATGACTATGACTTATGACCTTGCACACAAGCCTTTAAAAGTTGTTCCACCACCTTTTAAACTATTTGCTAGTGTCTTTTCAGAAATCCCTGGAGTTCTCACAGGAATACCTGGTGGAATTGTAACCCAAAGTATGTGTGGCCAGAGCAACCCCTGCCTTGGAGGTGAAGGAATAGTTTACGCCAATGCAGTTAATTCCACTCAGGACTGGTACACCATCTTATCCACAAGCACAGAAGCACAGGACAAACTATCATTTCAACACTCCTGGCTAGGGATCTTGCCCTCAACACACATACTGATGCTTGTACATGGTCTCCTGGCTGTCTATACTCCTGTCCATCTGTTGGGATGGCACTACGCCAGCTAACAAGGTAGCATGCCAGCTTCACTAGCACAAATGTGCCAAATAAAGATAGGTTGTTTTGAATGCATTGCTTTCAGAAGACTGCAAGTGCCAGGTAGAAATCGTCTCCACTGAAGAAAAAAAAAAAAAAAAAAAAAAAAAAGAGAGAGAGCAAGAAACTTTTGCACAGTCTCAGCTTTTCTACAGTTATTTTAGGTTTGATCTCCCCTTCATTTTCAATATTAAAGCACCTTCCCAAACACGGAAATCTGAACAAAGTTAATGAATATCAGGGACTGCCAGGCAAAGAAGGCGGTATTTTAAAAGACTTACTGGTAAGACCATTACATGTCTGCAGGAGATTCTCCCTCTTCCTAGTATCTTTAGGTGGCCAGTTTCCCATCTAAGTCTTCACACTTCTATGCAGTTTTTCTTTTCACTGTTTTCCTTCTAACTGACTCTATTCCTTCATATTTAAAGAACACCTTTTCTCATAGAACAAAACTATAGCTTTTCAAAAGATCTATTTAAATAGATATTTAGCCTCTTAAATAGAACTACAGTTCCTCCTGCTAGAGCATGTGTACAGGAAACCCTTCACATTCACTAGTACTCAGTCAACTTGAGTTTTACCATGAGCTTGAAAATTACAGAACCAGCTCAAAAATCTGTGACATTTTTGTATTCATAAAGAGAGGAACTTTCTTATAAATACTATCTAGGAGAAGTCTGGAGAAATACAAAATCTGTTTTTGGAAGTTTCCTTGTACCAACTACACAGTCTCAGTCCTTGAGACCAACAAGTCTGAAGAGCCACTGTATATGGGGATTAGTCAAGATTTCCATTATGCCTCCAGAAGTCTTTCCTTAGGTGTTATTTCAAGCATCGTATGCTTAGTTCACTCCTAGTATGTCATTAGCATGGGCCATAAAATCATCCATCATTTTCTAGTACTAAGTCATCCTACTAGTGGGACCTTTTTATTTCACGTTCAGTTGCTTAACTGCTCAGTCATTCAGATACCACTGCTTTTAATACTGACCCATTGCTGAACCGGGCTCATGCAGAGATGATGTTATATACTTCATGACTTCAGAGCCAAAGAACAAGCAATTGCTCTACCCTGCCTTTTCCTTTCTCCCACAGAGATTGTACCCCATGAACAGAAATAAAAGACTGTAGATCAAACCACCTGATCTGGCTTTTAGCTTTTGGTAGTTTGTCACTAGCATCCTAAACGGAGTAAGCCCAATAGTCACATGTGGAAACATAACTTTTTTAACAGATGAGTATGTGCTGATGGAGGGGAACATGAGGTGTGGAGACAAGCGGAGCTGGTAAAGGTTTGTGATAGTAAACACAGCCAGCATGAAGGTAACCATCTGCTGGGAGGTGATTCTGACACGTACGATATTCAGCAAGCATGAATGAAGAACAGCAAACCCCACCCATGCACCAGACACAATCAGATCTGATCCCCAAGAAATTTTTATTTGAATTAATGTTACCTTTTAATAACCTTTCACTGCTCTCTGCAAAGATAACAGGTGTCATTAAAACAGTTGTCACCGTGCCAATCTTCCTTGAAACACTTATTTATTTGGATTTTTCAAGAGAAAAATAAATGAAATCAGTCATTCTACATTAGAGGGTTCCCAGGGACAGTTAGTTGATTGGCATCTCACAGTAGTGGGCAAGTCACTGCAAGACACTTGTGGAAGAGAGCATTTTCCCTGAAGTCTTGATGCTTTAACATCTGACAGGAATATGTATATATGTATAGAGTGATTTTTTTTGATGAACGATACTCTGAAATATCAGAGAGAAAAATGTCAGACATACATTGCATAGCAATCGAGGGCTAATGAAGATCCAGGTATTAAATCAATTAAGAAGTATCAAAAGCTACCTAATCATCAAGGAACAAAATTGGCACCACAATATGTAGTGAGTATGGGAAAGCCTAATTTACTAAACATACCCTGCAGTCACATAATTGCATGTAATTTTACCAGCATAATTAACTAATTTAATTACCACTTCTCAAGTGCATCAATTATTGACATTACAGAGTTTTCAGACAGCAGAATTACTGTGTGGTACATTCAGAGAATGCAAAATGCTTTGTACGCCTATTTTCCAGTCATAGTCAACAACTGAGAGGAAACACAAGCAGCAAAGGGGAAAAAATTGTAATAACATCACACAGAGCACAGCTTAGTGGTCAGGTTTAAAAGATGAACTACACAAAACCAGGCTTATGTAGGACTGAAAGGTTAACAGCAAACAACTGGAGAGACTAAAGAAACAAAAGATAAGTGCGGTGCTAAAGCAGACAACAGTTATTTCCAAACTAAGTCTGTTTCAAATGAAATCTATCCAGGAGGTGACAAGCTCTTTGAGATCTACCAGCCACCCTTATCTCCTAATCAAGGGCTTGATCTTATAATGTTGTCTGCAAGGATATACAGATACCTGCACCAAGCTGTGCTGGCCTCACTAGAAAAGTCATAAAGGTGCCAGATCTGTCCGTACAAGTCTCAAAGCAGAATCAGAGCCCAAGGAGACTCAGGCTAGTATGTGATGATAAGAAACAAGGATGTGCTTGAGCAAACTCTTGGGATACACTGGCTCCCTCCAGGATAGGGGGAAAAAAAAAAAAAAAAAAAAAAGAAAAAAAAAAAAAGAAAAAAGATGAAGTATGGATGCATTCTTATTAATTAAAATGTAGCTTTGCCATGTGGGATCATTACTCAGACTTGAAGAACTATTGATCCCCTGCTTAATGTTTAGACACTGTATGTAAATCTTTGCATAAAACCATTTTGTTTCAGCAATGAGCTTTTCAAAGTCAAGGGAGATGTCAGCATCTGCTCCCTATGGAGTCTTAAGAGTCAGTGTCAGTAAAAAATGGGCAGCGTCAGTAAAAATTATGCCCTGTGTCAGTAAATTTGTTAACAGGGTGGTTGGAAACCCTGGGAGCTGTGGTGTCATTTTCTTTTCCCATTGCCCTCTTGTACTTGACCTTTGCACAGCTGTTTCACAGTATCTGGAGATGGCTGAACTGTGAAATAGTGATTACAGGAAAGGGGGCATTCTTAATGAGACAATGCAACCTAGAACAAGAAGAGGGCATTCTTTCATATGCCAACACTTTAAAGTCTTTTTTGTCTTTCAGATCAAATTAAGAATCAACCTTAAGGTTAATCAACCTTCTCCCCACACACCCCCCCACCCCCCCCATACACACATCTCCTTTAAATCTAATGCCAATATTCAGTTACCCTTTTTAAAGTTGCAAAAGCTCACTGGATTCATTTTGGTGATTATTCCAGGCAGGATGAGGCATTTTGTTAAAATAAAACAAAACAAAAATCCAAATCAATCATAAATACTAAGAAGGAACTTAAAGCCATATAGAAAAAGCTAGTGCAGAGTGGGTCCAAGCAGTTGCATCCCAGTTAAGTCTCTGGGTACAACAGCACACGTGGTACAGGTGCCTTCCTCAGAGAAAAACAAATGATACACTTGAGAATAAATGGTACCTTTTCTGAGTCTCTCCTGCAAAGCAAAGCTATTGCTACCCTGTACTTCTAAGTAGTAGACTGCATCCTTCAGTGAGTAGCTATGCAGGAATGGGTCTGTGAACCTGTTGCTGATTGTTCTTGTGAGGGTCTTTTCTGAGCTGGCTCCAGCTCAGGCAAAACTTAAGCATGTGCTTAGATTTAAGCAAGGGTTTATGTCAAGCAACTGGCATCAAGTACGCAGACAAGTACATCTTTGACTAAAGGTGAATCAGAGTGGTGTAGGCGCTAGTGCATGGTGACACTAATGAATCTTCCTCCAAAAGCATGAGAGGCTCCCCTTCAAAGGCTCAATGCACTGGCAAGACTCCTAGTCCCATCTGGAGTCCTGACTTGAAACCATTATCTGAAAACCAAGATAGTGAGAAAAATATGGTGCTATCATGGGCAGCGGAAGGAGGATGGGGGGGGGTTGGGGGCGGGCATAGGGAAGGAAGGGGAACCACAGCATTTTCTTGCTTACAGACAAAATGGCTTTTTGTGAGCAAACCTGATGAATGACGCTCTTCATGTTGTTCGTTCTGCAGGCTGCTCTCTGTACACCTGCCACGTGGCTGCTATCAGCAAAAGCAATTCCAGTAATGACATTGATGTGTGAGGGGCCTGCACTTGTAAGACACTGGGCCTAAAACATTATTCATTGCAGTTGTAAGTGGGTGGTGGAACTTAACCAGTCAGCTGAGTAAGTGCATATAAATGAGCATAAACAAACAGCAAAAAGAATGGATGAGTCAGTAGCAGCAGGAAAGAAAATATATAAAATACAAAAATCCTTCTGATACACAGCCAGGGCTTGCAATGCCACTCAGGCCTCTGAATGTCCTCCCAAGTGACTGTAAAACCTGTAAGAGTTGGGATTTTTCAAATAGCAACAGGAGCTACAATCTGTGGTATATGTGCGCCACTACAATATGCACAGTATTTCAAATTGCTATATTGTGCATTGCATAAAATACTAAAATTCATCATCCCGCACACAAATGCAACCAGGATTGACAGTAACTAGCTCCCCTACAGGTTGTGTGGCCTGATATAATATGGATGCAGGCACTGACCTCAAATTTCCTCATGACAGGAAAGTTTGGGTTTGATTGCAAGTTAGGCTGGAACACATTTCCCTCACAGCTTAGAAACAGCTGCCTAGTCTCCTGTTTCACAGCAAACTGGAGTGAAAACAGATCCAGACGCAGTTCATTGGACATTCACACTCATCAGCACTGGAGCACCCTTCCACCAGCACCTACTGAGCTAGAGAGCAGCCAAATGACTTGGAAAAGATAAGATAGTTCCTGTGTTATCTTCTACTTTTTCCTTTACAAGACCTTCCCTGTGAAGCTCTTCCTCAGATTCTCTTCTCAGATAAATTGAGATGCACCATTTTTATTTATTTATTTTTAAACATGTTCTATCACCCTTTGGCAGAGCCTGGGAGTTTGGGGACCTCTCAAGCGGCCTTACTGCCAGTGGGAAGCAAAATCATGCACTTCACCCAGATGCTATAACCTCCAAGACAACACTGAAGTTAAATCCTCTTCAACCTTGATTCCAAATCTGGTATTTTGGACAACACCATTTGTTTCTTCTCTGTTGTGCTCCCATGGTTTCTAGGTGTTTCAGCATCTCTTCAACATGGTACATAGCACTGCAGATGCGGATGGGAACAAAGCAAGAAGGGCAGCATAATACTGTGAAAGGCACATGACCAGGAATAGCTAACCATCTGGCTCTCTCCATTGGCATTCTCACTGCCAGGATTTTCACTTGCTATTGTATGAGGAAGGAATATGTGTTGAATCTCCTCTCTTACCACACGTTTTTGAACCAGACTACAAAAATTGGCCCAAGGGGTAGTACATCTGGTTAATATCCCAGTACCCAGCTAATTGTTTAACACAGGAAATCTGGTCTGAATCTCTTTTAAATACCTGGACTCTCATGAGATTCCTCTCCATTTACTGCACTGAAGTAGCTGAGGAAGAGGCACTCTGTGTACCATATGTATTACCGACACACAGTGAGCAGCAAGGAGGGTCAGTACTCAGCCTGCCGGTAGCCTTCAACTAACCAAAGTGAGTGCAGAACTCCCAGCAAGATAAGCATTAAATATTAGTTGATTTTGTCAATTTCATGTTGGAGTGGTTGGGAAGGAAAACAATCAATGATAATCATAATAACTGAGATAGAATAAGGGGGGGAAGGGAGGTGTCTGGGTCTCACAAGGGACCTTAAACCTATACTACATAACATTTTGGCAGACGTGGAGGAATAGATTCACAAAAACTGGTGTTGCTTTGGTACACGTAGGTGTGGCTCCATTAGGTGTTTACTTTCACACAGCATAAAGTTCTAACCATTTACCTTTCTACTTGATGCTTTTCAATGTCCATTTTATACAAGGTGGAAACAAGTAGCAGACCTATTCAGCCAGGAGAAAAAAAAAATATATAGGATGGAAAGATTACAGTGATTGCCAAGAGTTTAAGAATATCCTATTAGGCACCCAGAAAGCTGCAGCATAATGATTCAGAAAAAGAATCACACTGGTTACAGAAATGCATCAGAGCTTAAAATGGAAGTGAAAGTGGCTGTAATTTTTCAAATGTATGTAACAAATGGAAGAACGAGAAAGGTGAAAGTGATGAGTATAAAACAAAGTAGACCTTGCAGAAAAAGGAGAAGGGAAGCAAATGACATAACATACCAATAGCCAACAGGTCCAAAGAACCTGGACTAATATTTTAAAGGTCATTAGGAACTGAAGGACCTTTCGCAGTGACAGTAATCTATTACTGGCTGGAGACAGTGGTCTTGTTAGCAAGAATGTAAAAAAGACAGAAACAAAAGGAAAATCTAGATGATCTAATACCCCTAAGCAAACTACAAACAAAATCTCAAAATACGTGCTGTGCTCCAAAGAAATACCATGATCCTTTTACTGTCTAGTTTAAATAAAAGAATAAAGATTTGACTCTAGTTTTCAAGACTATAAATGGGAGTGATAATTTAGTAGAAAACTATTCTATTCAGTAAAAGCAAAATAGGATACAAAGGTTGAAAGCTGAAGTAAAAATAAATAAATAAATAAAACTGATATTCTTATTTTGAGTTTTGCAAGGATCTAACCTACCAGCTAGTTTCACTATCTTACAAAGCTTCTCCATCCACATTCCCTGCACTCTGAAGGCCGATGGACTAGTATGACCTGAGGAGAGATCACAGTGCACATGCACACGTTGATTTATACCAGCAAGAAATTTGGCCCTCCAGGTTTTGGGAAGCACTGTGTTTTATTCCTATTTTTGTTCTCTTACAAAGATGAAAGACAAGAAGAATTCAGAACTGGTTCCAAAGGTGCAGGTGCTCTGCACAGTTCTGCTGGGTGGTGGGCAATATTGGCAGGACCTTCTCGCCACTGCTACATCAATACCACACCTTGGCTCATCAACTAGTGAGACCAGCTGCATGAGAGACAGTTAGGAAGCTTCCTTTTGCACTAGTCCAGACATTTCCTTTCCACTACCAATTAACTACCCACAACACAGAAAACCTTATCAGCAACATCAAAGAATGCATTCCTCGCTAACACAAACGGTATGGCAGATAAAGTCTCTGGCTACATCAGATTTTCTAATTAAGCATGTGGGAGTGGGGGAAAGAACGGGAAGGGGGGTGGAAATCAAGCAGAGAGCACTGTGTGTGTGCTGTTGTTAGCACTCGGTACTGTAAACTGAAATACAGGTGCCATTAGCAATCTGCTGTCTGCTGAGCTGCACTGCTCTGGGGCCTCACTTCCCAATTGGTCTTTTTTGTCTCTGTCTCATAGAAAGTAATGTACAGAAGACTCCTTCAGTATGGCAAGGTAAAGAAATAACACAGTGATTATAGATTTGCCTTTGATACCTGCCATCTAACAGTAAAAGATGAAAAAGGGACCAGATAATGAAAACCGTTGATTTCATAAAAAGACCATGTTGCTTTGAAAAGCAAAAGCTGAACAGAAATAGCAAATAACTAACAAGTAACATGTTAAATTACTATTAAGCAGTTAAACAAATAATTCACTATATAGAATTTATTAGATTTTTATTTCCCTTCCTCCCCCCTCCCCCCCCCCCCCCCCCCCAGCAGATTAAAATTCACTTGAAAACATCCAATTGAGTTGAGGGAAAATCTCTATTTCAACTCTCTGCAAGCACAGACAGTTCAATATTTTCTTTTCAAGCTCTGCTGGTTAATTGAGAGCATTTACACGTTTTTTCTGTTTCCCGAATGAAAGAGCACACATGCACTTCCAGCACAAACAATTGTGCATGCAGTTTGAAAAATCGGTGTCTTTACATATTTGTGCCAGCAAAACTTGACAGCAGGAACATTCGCAGGAAGCAAACACAAAGAAGACGTCACTACAGATGAAGCAAATTAATTTTCAGATTGAACATTCCCGAAAATACTGTCCAACTACAGACAGATCATTATGCTGAAGTATAAACTGTGAAAAATTAACAACAGAAAATATGCAGTGCTTACTTTGCAAGCCTCAAATTGGGTAAATCACCTTAGCTCTTACGGCTGTAGTAACTGCATTAATTGCTCAAGATTTGGTTTCTAGATAAACTTTTCTGCATGGAAAACAAGTCTTTGTTTCATTATTAAACCCTAATGCAAACTGATGGCCCTACACAAAACAATCTTCTCTTGAAATTTCAGTATCAGCTCAGACGAGTGCTGTTTGAAACTGGCAACCTGCGTTGTTCTGTTTTAGATATAGGAACCTGTCACATGCTGCTTTTTGCTGTGTTTAAAAAAAAAAAAAAAAAGTTAATATTTGCCTAATATGTTTATCTTTGCATAACATTACTGTCTATGTGCTGGAAAGAAAGAAAGAAACAGCTGTTGCAAGCCTAACCCTTATTCATTAATCTTTCATCATCTTGGGACTTCCAGCATTGTATTCTCTATTACAGCACCAGCTTCCTATTCAGCAGTGGTACTGGAGAGCAAATTCCCTACAAAACTGCCATTTAGACTTGCCAGATCCATTTGTACTGAACGTGGATGCTGAGGCTCCACACAAATCATCACCCAGCAGAGATGGGGGCATATGGAAAGCAGCATTTCTACTGTACTGAGGCTTGTGGAGTCTGTCTACCAGTGGCTGCGTGTTTCATAGGGAACAGGAGGTATCCCATGTGCAGTATTTCCTCCCGGTAGCACAAGCAGAAATTTCAGCTTCTTACTCAAACACTTGGCATTTGCCCTAACCCTTGGAGTGTCCAGATCACACCTAAAAATCCACAGATTCATCAGTGGAGGACTGCCTGCTCCTTTGGTCACAATGGTCTCATCCTTGCCTGATTTTCTCCTCAGCCTCTTTTTGGATGCGTGCCCACATCCACAGATGTGCACAGGAGGTAGATGGCACTAGAGCTGCCCTTAAGCACCTCAGCTGTTATTTTGTGCTGCCTCCCAGGTGTTATTAGCAGAAAATGTGCATTGTAGAAACCACAGTAGGATTTTCTTTACACTGCTTTTGTTTTTAATCTTTTCCAATTCTCAGGAAACACAGTCAATAGGCATTTGGGAGGCAGAGCTATATGACTGCCTCCTCCTTATTAGACTCTGTATTTATACAGGCATGTAGTATACCACACATGGATTTCAGACCTCTTTTTGTAGCATGTCAGCATTCACTCCAGGGACAAAGTCACCACTCTGGCCAGTAATCAGAGCTCTGTCCAGCTGACAATGTAGCATCACACACGACTTGGCTGTGGCCTCAGCTACCTATCTCTGGGCATTCAAGCCATAGTCAGACAGAGACAGTCATATCCATGCTGCAAACAAACTTCAGCCAGTGCCTCAACAACTATCCTTCAGCAGATCTGGATGTGTCTGTGCCTGATCTGTCACTGTTGCACTGACTTACATATGAGGTAAATACAGGGAGAAATTAACTCCTTGCACCATGTTCTAATACTACACAAGTAACTGCATGGTATTACTGATGCTGTTCCTTACCAGCTATGCACCACCCCGCACATACTAGTACAAATTCAGGCTGGGCCACATTTAAGATTATCATAAGATATTCAGGGCAAGGATTATGCAGTATTTCGTCTTCTGGAAGGAGCCAGTAGAATTTTTGATACTTTCATAACATGCATCATAAATTATTTATGCGAGCATACATGCATGGCACATTCTCCTGTAATTTGCGTTGCAGAACTACTAATTCACCTACAATGCACATCAGTGGAATTTAGTATAAGACTAAATTCCTGAAAAGAATAGCATTGTCCATCTTGAGGTTAATGTCTGTACTTCTTTTTATCTGTTTTACACATCTTTCATGCTGTCTTTCCTTACAGTGATCAGCCTGAAGAGAATCAAAAAGCACTCCTTACCTATGGCGGTAAATTCATACTAACAAGTGAAATTCACGCTAAGTGAAAAGAAAAAAGCTCCAATATCTTATCATTCTTGGTGTTAAGTGCGTTACTTATACTTACCTCATGTGTGTTTAATAGGTTGCTTTCATACTGCCTCCACAGAGCTACAGATTCTCGTGTTAAACAAGGAAGCTCCTGACAGCTTTTTCTCTCCTAGGGCAAGATTGCTCAACTAACAATAACTAAGATACTTTTTGACAAGTGCTGCTAAGAGCCAGTAAAGCTCAGTCAATCTGCATCTGTCTCTTTTGGCACCTTTCTTTCAGTTTTGTATCTAAAACCTGGATGCCAAAGTCTCTTGCAATGATTATAGAAAAAAATATAAAAAGGGAAATGAATGCAAAAGCAGAAATCATATTAATCAGTTGAAGGAAAATACTTTTCCAACTACAATTGTGGCTGAAACCCATAAATTAGATGACTGGAGTAATAAGACATGTGAAATGGCTTTTAAGTCCACTACCAGCTCCATGCAATAAATTTCAAATGACATCCAGGCTTTTAGTGGAGGGGATGATTTATTGCAGTCTGCAGGAAGAGAGCTTTCATGGATTATCTCTAAAGTGGCAAAACTCTATTCTGAATTTTTCAAAATTAGTGCAGCTTGGTGAATGTTACTGACAAGCAAGTCCAGAAGCACTTAAAAGAACTTTTACTATGAAAAAAATAGTGAACATACTGTAGAAAATCCACAGATTTTGCTGAAGAAACTACATCTTGTCTTTTCATAAATTGGGGAAATAAAAATAATAAAAAAGTAACATTTACTGCATGTGTTTTTACCTAGGCTTCCTACAGCCAGAGGTATGTCACTGGTGAACTTTTTAAGGCAACATTACTTAGCTTTTCACACTAAAGGTCTACAAAACAGTTTGGCAGATAATGGAAGTTGCTCCCCAAAGCTATAAACCTAAATGTCACAATTACATACCTATGTACACCCCTGCTCAACACACTAGAAGCAATTGTGTCTAAGGACAGGACGTTCTACCAGACAAGCATACACCTCTTCAAGAAGCACAGGTGTACTTTGGCTAAAAGTACAGCCTTCAAACTTAGACTCCTAATTCTGATCACTTTGCTGCCTAGTGATAGTAGATATTTCTTATAATTCTCAGCTGCTGGAACTCTCTGAATTTGCATAACAACAGCAGTTTTAGTTATGGTTAAGTAATTAAAATACATTAAGTAATGAAATTATGTATATGTAAAGCATATCATCTTGCAGTTTTCTGACACCTTTCATCCAGAATATTTCTAAAATATTTTATAGACTATGTATACATCTAATTTCACTGTCATTCTGAACAGAAAGTGAAGATCTATGTTTTAGCTGATTAATTTATATACAAAGTATACAGTGGTGAATTTAGTCTCCCAGGAGAGAATGCAAGAGAATACCAAGAGTAACAGCTTGGCTTTTACATAACTGTTAATGATGCTTTGGCTTTCATTAGTCTTTTCTGCTAAAGACTAACTATTAGCCTTTTTAAGCATCCATTCAGTACTAACCTGGGTTAAGAGTAGTATTTCACTAACTCCACAATACTTACAGCTCCAACGTTTTCTCTGCAAATCCCCCATGCGAAGTCTGATACTAATACTCAGTTTATGGGGAGTTCTGGAAGCAATAAGGGATTCACGCAAATGTCTTTCAAAAGGAAATCCATCCTAACTTTAGACATACTCTACACTAAAATAAAACTGGAAAAATAAATTATTAACAGATTTACCACACAACTCTTTCTCATATACTGTTTTCTTTTAAACATTTGATCACAGCACCTTTAATGAAGCTAGTAACAGACATTACTTTAGTTTCATAGATAGATAAACTGAGGCACAATGTACTGATCTAAAGGTGTTGGCAGACCAATAACAGAGCCCCAAAGAGAACCCAAAGCTTCCCCTGATGTGTTTTAAATACTTCAATACAATGCAGATAGCACTGATTAAGAAATCTGTGATAGAGGACATTTAAAAATGTTATATTAAATTCAGAAACCTTACCCCCTACTTATGCTCAAATGAAGCCAGAAGCATACTCTTCTTCATCATTGGCTTAGGGTATTCAGACATATCCTAAAGATTGCTTGGGTGATGTATACAATTGAATACACACACCAATAAATAAATAAATAAATAATAATTAAAAAAATCCTTAACAGGACTTTACACTTTAGACTAAACTGAAAAAAAAATCATGAGAGGACCAAATGGGCTATTATTCATGAATACATAAGCACACTGCCACCATTCACTTTTAAGTTTTCAATGAAACTACATGTTGGGCATCCAGGATTTTTCAGGTTTTAGTCATAAGTGTATCTTATATTTTAGGCAATGCAGTGACCATGTTGCACATAGTGGTAAAGTGATGACAAATGACAGAGTACTTAGTGTTCTTGTGGTTCAGAGAAGCTTGTGCATTTTTATGAAAACTAAATGGTGAAAAATAACTTTGATGTTCTTTCTCTACATTTTAAAATATATGGAAGTTTTTATAAAAGAAATGGCATGGGAAATAAACAGTTGTATAAATTATTTATAAACTCACATTGAAATTCATGCATAAGAGTTCCCCTTAACGTTATACACAGGGATTCATTTGCACTGATTATTTCTGTAGAGGTCTACACCAGTTTAATCTTCTAAACCAAAATCCCTACCTACAGCCTGACTTTTTAGGTGGAACCACATCTGGAGAAGCATTACAGTAAGCAGAGAACGGAACGCTCTTTCCTGACAAGTCTAAGTCCCATTCTCATTAATGGGCAATCTGCTTGCACCGACAGGAAAATTTACCTCAAAGTCTGTGATAAATCAGTCAGATTTGATCTGCTCTATGTAAAATGCACTGCCAACTCTGATTAAATGAGCACTGCAGCGCTTTTTCAATAGTGCATCAATGCCTTTCAGCACATAAGCACAGGCAGACAGCTCATAGCTACAAATGAAGGAGAATCATGACTTATGTTTTCAGTCACTGGGAGAATTCATTGTAAAATATGAATAGAGTGATGTGGTTTCTTTTTCTATTCCTGTTCTATGTGCCCATCAATGTGTTTTGCTGGCCATTCATATTGTTATGTGTGACATTTGGGGATGCAAAGCATTTTATGGGCACTAGTGTGTCATTTTGTGACACTTTATAAATTGTGTTATGCTACTGTGCTATAATCCATCTTTAATTAACAAATAAATTGAAAATAACTACAGTTCTTGATCTCAGTCCTGTTATCTCTCTCCTTCCTTCATCTTCTTCAACATTAAGGAAAGAAAATAAGTCTTCAGTAAAGGCCAACCAGATATGTTAAAATGCAAATCACAAAAGTCAAGAAGTATCCCAGTTAAGCCTCCGCTAATGATCCAGAACAACTCCAATTCATATCTCGGGCCACCCATACATTGGAAGTAACACACTGCCTTTGCATCTAACAAGCTCTCTTGCAGAACCAACACAGACAAGCAATTTTTCTAGCTCTCACCTAGTCTCCCTCACAATCTGCTGGCCTCATCACTGTAATTAAGCAACACATCTGGTCTGAGTAATCTCCTCTGAGTCCTCATCAGCACAAGACCTCTCTTCTAGAAAACCATGGAAGGGCATGCAGTCTCAGTAGCAGAGTTTGAGGTTCCAATATTCAGGGGACTCCTCTCCTTCCTTTTGTTGAATCCCAGGATTAGAAGAAAAAGGGACCAAAGAGGGAAAATCTCAAACAAATTTGTTGGACAAATGATGCTTTCGGAATGATGTCCGAAGTCACACATAACAGATGACTTCCCAGATTTAGCAAAATTGTAGCTGATAATCCCCAAGAGAGGTTCCCTTGTCATGTTCAGGAAATCTTACCAAGTCCACCCCAATGGAGAGATTTGATGTGTAGTGGGTAGGAGTGGGCTGAGAGGACTCCCACATTTAAAAGATATTCCCCTTATCATCCTGCTTGACACCCATGCCCTGGCTAGGACTTCACCCACCCACAGGCTCCTTTCCCTAGTTTCTCCCTTGTAAGATTCAAAATTGGGTCTTTCAGCTCAGAGTGCATGAGCCCAGTTCATAGGCATTTCAGGTGGGGACACCGTGGAAACAAACCCATTCCACAGTTTCAAGATCCCCACACAATAGGAAAGGAATAGCTGGCATTTTCCAGCACCTTGAAAACACTTTTCAACAGGCAACAAACTCTAAAATGAAACAACCACTTCCACTGAGATGCAGATGATGGAAATCAATTACAAAATCTGGAGACGGTGAGAAGTAAAATATTGTACCTTAACCTGTCATCTGCTCAAGAATGTTCCCACATAATTCCCTTCAGCTAGGAGGACTCCCAAGTCAAGATAAACTACAGATAATTCAGCCAGCTTTCAAAAGACAAGGATCTTAATTCCTCAGACTTTTTCCCCTCCAGTACAACTTTAAGGTGATGATTCCCCTTTTTCAAGAGGGGTTGCAGTTGAGCGCTTCATGAGAATCTCTGTATTGATGGTTCACTAAAGGCACTGATTCAAATCTTCAACTAACAAGATACTGTCTGTCACACTATCAGTGCCATAAAAATACCTCTAAAATGCCTCTCTACCACAGGGGTCCCAACCAGACTTAGTTCTCTGTGAACTCTACTTAAACATTTACAGGTATCAATCTCCTCCTGGAAGAGAAAGGAATGAATACACGTAGTAGACACATTATGTATATTATAAAAAGTTTTATTCCAGAAATAGTCATCACAAAAGAACAAACAATAATTGTAGCTTCCTCCTAGTGTTAAAGACAAGAAAAGTTGGCAAACCATCCTGAAACAAATAACCACTTAAATTGGAATGACCAGAGAATATTCAAAATATAGAAATTTACCTCCTCAGTAACACAGAAAAAGTCATACGAAGTTAGGAAAGTGTGAAAGAAAAGAGGAAGAAAATAAGTGAGGGTAGGGAAATGAAACATTTTGAAAAGCACAGCTAGGAGAAAAGGTGTGAAATAGAGAGGGAGCAGAGTACAATCAGGCCAAATAAACAATAAATGTCCTGACAATGAGGTCCAATCATGGTGAAATAATCTTTCTAAGGAACTGAAGCAGAACCCCATTACCTGCAACATTTTTGCTCAGGTATCATTGTAATGAGCTCATTAACACTGGAACATCAAAACCTAAACTGAACTAAATCCTTGGTAATGTAAGACAAGAGGAAAAACATTGCATAGACAGAATAATACTTTCATTGCTATCACTGGAACAAGCCCTGAACGACTACATCCATGCACTAGACTAGTTTATAATGTTCAGTGAAGAAGGAAAAAAAAAAAAAAAAGGCAGGGAGGAAGGTAGGAAGAAAAAAGGGGGAAAAGGTTTAGAAAGAAGAAGGTTTAGAAAGAAGAGAGGGAGAAGCAATAAGCCTATTTTCTTTTTGTGAATTAAAAGCTGACATGTTTTTCAGGCTAGTGAAGTAGCCTTTGGGGTGAACACCAAATAATACTCAGCAAAGGGAGATAGATCTTGCAGTTCTGAAGTATCCTATTTCTTATGAATGCTATCCAATTCCCAGTGAAAACAAAAGCATGTTCTCTCATTAATTCCAATGGAAAATTGGATAAAGCCCTAAAATAAACTAGGAATCAGCTCTTCAAGTTATTTCCACAGCCTTGAGAAATCAGAGGGACGTATAAAAAAAAAACACGTTCCTTTTGTACATTCCCTTGACCAACCCTTGGTAGCCCAGCAGAAAAGATACGAAGTTGAAAAAGTTTGCTTCCATTCTCTTTATTCTGCCAAAAGAACATATGACTGCCAAAGCCCTGAGCAATATAGGATGCATACGAAAAAATTAAAATCCTATAGAATCATGCGTGGCACCTTCTTTTACACAAATTAAACTACATACGTACAAGTAGCACTACATCAAAGCAAGAACAAGTACCTTTTCATCCACATGCTGTATTCACTTTGTGAAACATGACAGAGTACCCTATATATAAATCTGTTACATGAAGAATCAAGAGGTATAGCTTTGACCCCTAGCATCAGACAAATGTGAAGAATGGCCTAACAGACACAGCTCCCAAAGAAATTCATGGAAACAGTCCTCAGAGAATTAACAGACATGGAGTAATGGACTTTTAGTGGAAAAAAAAAAAAAAAAAAAGGACACAGAATCCTCAAGCACCCAGCTAAATCAGATGCAAGAACAAAATTCTGGTAACAAACAGATGCATGAATAGAAGCAATCACACTAGAATATACCTCATTAGATGATCCTGCCTTCTCTTTTAGTTTTCCTTGCAACCCAAGTTCACTTGCCGCTATGTACTTATGATGAACCCTAATGGCATATGCACAAGCTCTTTAGCTATCAGGTAGTGAAGGCTGCAATCATCAGTGGTCATTTCTTAAAACTGAAGAAACACTACTATGAGCACCCTGACTACAAAAGTTAAGAGATTATTTTAGATAACAAACTGCAAAGGTAATAATTTTACAGAAGCTACTGCATGGATTTCAGAATTTTAGTTCTAAGAGCAGCTCTGCTGAAATGGAACAATATACAAACATACTGGGAAAAAAAGATGATCTTCAGCTCAAAGAACTTTCTTCCTAAATAAACAAGAGAGACAATAACCAAGAGATGGAAACGGAGGGACCAAGAGATAACTCCAGTAAATAATGAGAAATAGAGGTCAGGACACCAGCAGACAAGTTGGTTTGTTCAACGTTTGTTTGTTGTTGTTGTTGTTGTTATTTTTTGTTTTTCTTTGCTTGTTTTGATTATTTGTTTTCAATGAGCATTATGAAAGAGGAAAGTATGGTGACAAACAGTGAACTCCCCGAATTTCAGCGTGGAAGGAAATATGGATATTTATTGAACCTTTAATATGAAAGATGCAGAAGCTGACATTGTAGCCATAGAAAAGCAAAAGTCATATTTCAGTAGTGAGTAAGAGGTAGTTAAACTGGCAGAAACCCAAAATGCCTTGGAAATGAAGACAAACAGCTATAGGAAAATGAGAGCCAGCAGAAAGATATGGAAAGAGGAATGAGTTGGACAAAACTACAGGATAGCAAAGTGTTTTTCATCTGAATATTTTGGGTGAATTCAAGTAGATTGTTTTTCATATTATGTTTTCTTGCATAATACGTTTTATTATGTATGTGCTAAATTTACCATTACCTTTTACTTGTTGAGTCAGAGTTTTAATTTTAAAAGTACGCTAGAAGAAGAAAGCACACGGCTGCATCTATTTATGTTCCCTCCATTATGAAAAATTCCACAATTTATTTTTGTAAATGTGTGTTTTTCAATGCTGAACATTCTCAATTTCTAACAGAGAAATGGGGGGTAAAGGAAGACAGATGCTTCTTCATTCAAATTCTTTCCTTTCCCTCCCCACTCCTAAAATCTTTACCATCCATCCCTCATTTTTTCTTTGTTTAAGCAACATGAGGAATGAGCAGAAGTGGCTCCAATTTCTTTCATGAATGAGGTCCTTCATTCATGCTCTTCAGAGGTACAATATATGGAACTTTAAGAGTTTCAGTCAATAGCTTGGTCAAGCAACCGTATCTGAACTCTGATATTAAAAATTCAACCTTCTGAAACTAATGAGTCATATTGTAATGAGCAGTAATTGTAGTTCACTTCCCATAACCAACCTCACATTACGTTTTGGAGTAATTTAAAATTAAAAAGCACAAATAACTGTATTTTACTGTTGCATACAAGTTTCTAAACAAGAGAAGCTGCAGCAGGTAATAGGCTTTTTATATTTTAGATAATTAAGCTTTTCCATGTGAAATGGTCACCATTACCTCTTACACTACTGCCACCTGTAAACACATATTTCTGATCTCTGAGGAAGGAAGGTGTGGGAAAAAAGAAGTAGAGAAAAAGTATACTGTATAATGCTGTGAACAAAGTATGGGTAACTGCAATGGGGAATCTTGTCCTGAATATTTTATGGAAGCTGGAATAGTCTTTATGCTTTTTTACCTTACCAGTGGTATTGCAAGTAAGTATACATATTTTCAGTAAAATCAGTCTGAGTTGCACAACAAGAAATTTTAAAGGCTTGCTCATATTTAACATGGATGCTTTTGTTTTTATACTAAAATTGCCATAAGACCTGAAAGTACATGATTTTTCACCAGTTTTAGTCTTTTATAAACCCTTTAAATTTCCTCAGAACTAATTTGAAGGTTTTATTTCCAGTTAGTTCATGAAATGCTTTGGGCTGGAAGGAACCTTAAAAATCATCTAATTCCAACCCCCTGACACATGCAGGGACACCTTCCATTAGACCAGGTTGCTCAAAAGCCCATCCAACCTGGCCTTGAATGCTCCCAGAGATGGGGCATCTACAACTTCTCTGGGCAACCTGTTTCAGTGCCTCATCACCCTCACTAAATAAATTCTTCTGAATATTGAACCTAAGTCTGCCATCTTTTAGTTTAAAACCATTACTCCTCATTCTGTCACTAGTTGAAAAAAATGTATTCGAAACAAATCTTTTTGAACTTAAATAAAAAACTTGTTCGAATTAGCCTAAAATAATTTCCCCTTTCCAAAAATTCTGGAACAGTGAAGAAACAGAAAGAAACACAGTTATTCACATATTTCTGTGTAAGTCCAAAACATTCTGAGTGAAGGTCAGTGCACCCAAACCTAGAAGGGGTCCAATTTGCAATATTTTTCTTTGCTTCTGAATCTGACTGTATCTGTATCTGTATCTCCAGATACTTGTATCACATGGAAAATTGTATAATACCATGGCTGAAACAACAGTCAGTATTCCTGCTGTCTCTTTCCCCAGTATAAGTGCATACTCTATGGTTTCTAAAATAAACAGTGGGATCATATTGTTTTTATACACTACTTGCATTGGCAAAGCTACAAGAGACAAACTGTTTTATATCAATGGAAAAAGAAAAAAATATATAGTTTAGTATGTCAATGCACTTCTCTGAATAAACAACTTTCAGTGTAATTCACATCTATTGTTACATGTTGAAAAAAAAGAGTAGTGACAGTAAGCTAATTTTATTTTGTTCAGTTCTGCCTCTGTTTAGGCATATTTCTTTCTACAGACAGGTTCTGTGTCTTGTATCTTATTCCTAAGAAAGTTCAGCATTTAGACAGCCAAATGATCCTGTATTTAAGGAAGTATTTGAGGCCATATACACCTAAGGTAACCAGTTTCAGAAATCAAAATGTCTTTGCCATGGAAAGGGACTATGTGGTAGCACAGCTACTCTCAGCATTAAAGAGAGATTTCAAAACTGGAAGTATGCCATGGCCCAAGACCCACAACATTTCTGTCTACATTGCTAAATGCAGCCAGTGCTGAGTCAGAAATGCTTCAGATTCCAAGCACAGGACCATGCACTGGTAGGGACATTAGTTCCTCTCAACAGGAAAAGGGGACTTACCATCAACTGATTTCTCTGTTTCTGCCTCAAGCCCCTGAAAAAGGGTGTGGATGCAGCCAATGTCTTAATGGCTTCTGATTTCAAACATATTGCAGTCAAATTCACTTTAAAAACTGAGAGTAGTCAGGCATTCTGGGCTCTCCCAGTAAATCTGAAAGTTCAGTTATTTGTACACTTCCCAATACCAGGACACCCCAGTCACAAGACGAACTTGTTCAAAGATGCTTTAACAATTGTTTGTGGAAGGCCAGAACCACAACTAACACACACAGGAATGAGTGCACCAAATATGAATAACAAAATACATACCTGAAGCAGCAAGTGTGAAAAAGGCTAATATTTAGGGTCATCAGAACTCAGCAGCAGTATTTATGCATGAGACTACTGATTTGTGACATCCAAATCAACTCATAACTCAAAACAACATGCCATTCATTCTTCTGAACTAGAGAATTATATTCAAAAAAGCTCAGATCCTCCTCCCATACTCAGCTGGAGACCATGAATTATTTAATTTCTTGGTTCCCTTTGTGTGTTGGGAGGTGGCAGGGGGGCACTAGTTTTCGTTTGGTTTGACAGTTATATCATGCCGTATTTTTCTTTCTCAAAGCTTTCATGCTGTTCTTGATGTGAAAGCTTAAGCTTTCTGTACACAGCTTTTATTTCAAATGAAAAGCTGCATGGACTTTTGTAAATATCAGACTCTATATTTAATTTTCTCCTCACAGTTCACAAAATGGCTATTTCTATAATTCATTCCATGTTACTTCATAAAGAAGATTATTATTGCAGCATACACCCATCAAAGTCATCTTGCTCATCAACAAAACGTTGTTTGTAGCAGCCACACATCAATGAAACTTCAAGCCTGTGACTGTTGCTTTTCATAATTATATTCTCTAATCCCCCTTTACACACGAGAGCTCAATTCACTTCCTGGTACAATGCATTAGCATACTCTTCAAATCCATTAGCGGTACCACAAGATTTGCAGCATCTATCTCTCTTCAAAATAGTGTGTTATTAAGTTACTGTACAGCAGGCTGAAGACTATGAATATTTTACATCCACTGTATGTACCAAGTCAGAGAAATCAATCCTATTCTTCTACCATATTGGCCAATATTCTAAGAACCACTTATGGACTTTGTTAAACTTTTGTTGCAGGCACAAAAACATCACAGGTTATATATAATAGTGGAATGTAATCACTCCAACCATTTTTAGCCCAAAGCACTGTTGGGTGGGTGATCTCAACCTGCCACCACGCTAAGTCAATCACAAACACATTCAGCAAAACAAAATCAATTCACCTAGTGAATTACTGCTAAGAATTAGGTGACAAAGATATTATCAAAACAAACAGTAGAAAGTTTCAAAGCACCCCACAGAGTCTAGAAAAGGCTTGATTTATACTACAGCCTTTTTGTTTTTTATTTTGTGTCCCTCTCCCCCAATAAATATTTTGAAGCATCTGAGACAATTTACTGAACCAGTTATCAAACATTCATACTAAAATTCATTTAACCTTTTTGAATTAGTGATTAAATCTGCATGAACAGTGCAAAAACCATGGAGTACCCTGGTTTCCCACCTTCACAAGTACAAGTCCAGATGAAGATGGCCTCAGTTAATTCCCAGCTCTCACAGCATCCACCACTGATGAAATCCAAGGCTTTTTGAAAGCCATAAACAAAGAGTCCTTTTCTGGAGATTTTTTCCATGCCAGAAATTCAGGTGGCTTTACGGAAGTTCTAAACTATCAGGTGGCATATGGAGCCTCTATGCTTCAATCAATACGGAGCCTCTATGCTTTGATCCAAAAAAATAGCAGCTTTGCTTTTAATGTTATTGTAACACCACCTGCAAAAGAGTTTGAGGCATTCTGCTTGGCAGTAACTGATGCCCCAAGCATTAAGAGTGCTGATGGAACCATATTGGTCTCCTTAAGCTTGCTTATGCACAACATAGGGTAAGTGAGCAGAAAACAGTACACAAACACAGGCCACAACATGAGCTTGTCCTTTCCCTTTTATCCTCACCATTCCAAAGTCAAGGCAAATATTATTTTACCAAAAGTTTTTCCAACAGGAGCTAACCTTTATTTTTTTTTTTTCCTTCTTTTATTATTTTCCTAGTTCAAAACCCACGCTTTGTCATTTTTCTGCTGCACATGGGAAATGCTTCTAAAAAACTTAAAACATAAAAACAGTAAATTGCTTTATATAAATTGTTTAATCAAGATAGCTCTCAACCTTACATACAGAAGCTCTTTTTTCAGAGTGGTCTTCTTATCTCACCAGTTTTAAAGCTGAAATGACTGAAGTAATTTAAGGATGAGCAATTTACTATCATCAGAAACTTTTCCTCAAACTGAATTTGAACCCTTCAGGTTTCTGTCAGTTTGCAATATCCATTAGGCTACTTTTATGGGTCTGGCAAGCTTTAGGTTCCTACAAAACAGCAATGCTTCTCCTGTACAAGATGTCTGTTATCAAAACAGATGCTGACATACCAAAACCAGCAGGAATTCCTCAACTAAGAATAACCAAATGCTCTCTCATAGGAAAGCTGTTTTTCTTGAGCTGCCTGCCTCCTTCTTCGGACCATGACCACGTAGACAACCTATTGTTGATTCATTTGCTTCATTTAGATAGGAAAGTCATCTATATAATAGCTGCCATTATATTAGTATTTGCATCTGATACATAAGTAAGTTCCTTTTGTAGTACAGCATGAAGGTTCTATCCTATCATCAGCAAATTTTCAATTTACCCTTTGAGAAAATTAACCACGGGGTAAAGACTTAAAATAAACAACAAACAAAACAAATATAAGGTCAATGTTTAGGGGAAGGGACCACTGTTCCATTACATTTGAATTCATTTCCCCAAGTTCTGAGAGCACTGGATGCAAAGGGTTTCCATTCATCACCTCTAATTTACTGCTACAAATTACACATGATTCAGTGGTATCTGCTGAGAGACTGAATGAGAGAGAGGGCAAGTAATCAGCAGTGTAGTTTCCAATAATCAGCCAGATCAGCATCCATCAGAAAGTACAGAAACTAGTACTCCTCATCAAATTCCATGCTTTCCTCCCATTTCCCTTTTACAAGGCCTGAGTGAGACAGCAGCCACAGCAGGAAACATTAATCTCACTAGTTAGTAGTAATAAGAATAGCTGCGCACAAATAACCTCTCTTCCCCATCTTCACAGTATAAGGGACAGAGATTTCACAAAGAAACTCCTGTTATTAGAGCCATGACATGTTGTACAAGAAGAAAACAATGAAAGAGTCGGAAACACCAAGGAACAATTTAGTGGTAACACCCAACAGGAGTTATCAAACCTACTTAGCAGCTGGCCTGATAAGCAGGTAACAGAGTTTGAGAGAACTCATCTCATTATATCCAGGCACCAAAAGTATTCATACAGAATGAGGTAAAACACAAATGTTACAGTATACACACTGCCTTTTTAGCTTTTGTATATTTACTCAGCATATGCATATAAACTTTCACATGTAGGCATATTTTGCTCTCAGAAGAACAGTTGCTGTTTTTATGGTTTTAAGATGTTTTATGCCACTTATTGGTAAATGTAATCTGCTCCCTGTGAAAAAGGTTCACTGAAAAGGGTAGATAAACTATAGGCCATCCATCCCTGTAATAATTGACTACTTGCAGTGTTCTGGCAGGAGTCAAGACAATCACCCTAGAGTTGAGTCTGGACCACAGAACTCCATGATAGACTCTCATGAATACTGTACTCCTTTTCTCTGAGAACCCAAATCCTCTCCGTAAGTGCTGGCTAACGAAGCCTTTCTCCATTGCAATAAGAGTGAGAAATATGTTATAATTTTACAAAGAGGGACAAATGAGGCCTGAAACAGTCTTTCAACATTTTAGAAATGAAAGAGCACATGCTTTATAAAGAGGGTCAGAAGAATTACCCTCATTTTACTAAGGTTACTGAGCCATTCACTTATCCCTAGACACATCTTTTTACACCTTTACACACTTTTTTTTTTTTCCGTTGCTGGTAAAAAGACCAAGGAGCAGTGACTCATCTGAGCATGTTCCATGACTTGCCTCTTCTGAGGCAAATCGAAAGTTTGAAACTAAGAACAAATGACAGAAATCACTTTGTCTTGAAATCACCTAATGGGATTTGGAGGTCTCTCATACCTTAAGCACAAGTCACACAGGGTGTCATTCAACTGCCTGAACACAGGTGTCTAGTGATACTGTAGATGCTGTAAAATATTTTACCTGTCTTTCACCTACCTCTCCCAAATGCTGTAAAATATTTTACCTGTCTTTCACCTACCTCTCCCAAATAGCATATGTATCTCATATATCCAGTGTTGTATTTCCCAGCACCGCACAGATGACTTCGAAATCTTCAAAATCTGGAGACCCAACAGCTTTGTGTTTCAAGCTCTGGAAGTCACAGGCCCACTGAAGTAGCAGTTACTGGCCAGCTGATGTTCTGACAAATTACTTGTAGACTTGTGTTGCAAGGCAGATCGGGGTTATAAATAAACACTCACTTTCAGAGGACGACTTAAAACAGTTCACTGAGCAAATTAACAGTTCATGGCCCTGCAGATAGTTGTATCAGCACAACTGACAACAAAGCAAGAGGATATGGTTTGGGGGTGTGACTGAGCAGGTGTAGGTGGAACACCTCAGGTTTTAAACCCCTCTTACAGTTACTTAAACTTTGAACATATCTGAAAAAGTCCAACCCCCTGATTCTTTAAAAAAAAAAAAAAAACTGTACAGAGGTGTTTTTTTTTTTCCAAATGAAATAGCAAATCATGAAACCAAAGAAAACCTTTCACAGTATGATTGCAACAAATAGCGTGAAAGCATTAACATGGTATTACCAATAAAAAGGAACAGTTATCAATAACAACCTGTATGCTGAATCAAAACAGTCCAGTAAAAGGGAAATTAATAAAATTGAATGTCTTTCACTCTTCTGCCTCTCCTATTCCTACATAATTTTCTCATATGAAGCAAAAAACAAGGAAGTAAGTAATATATACTGAAGAAGGTGAATGTAAGAAAGTAGGTCAAGTCCTTTGATTATCATCCTTCTGCACATATTAAGGATCATAAACATTCAAGAAAATTTAAACTGACTTTCTGTGCCATTTGAACTTAAAAGACACCAATGAACATAACTATGCAGATACAATATAGGTGGATTAGTTTTCAGCAAATTCATTTATTGGCAGCACACTGCAATTATCAACAAGGTGAATCAATATGCATGAAGTACATTGGCCTACCTATGTATGACTAATACAAACAACTTTTGTTGTACTCAGGGTCAAGGAATGCCATGCTGTTGCCTTTTTTTTTTTTTTTTTTTTTTTTTTTACTCTGAGTTCTACATCAGTGCCAAAAGCATTCACTCCTTGCAAAATGGAATTTGCAAAGCAGAGCTAAGGATTCCACCCTTTTGTCAACAAACACTGTTGTAAGCTGGAATTTCTCTCTCATTAATTTCAATGGTCTTGTTTCAAGTCATTAATGATGAGAAGACTTAGTGTATCTTCAGTTAAAATACACATCATTTCAGTCATTGTGCCCTGGCTAAATTGTAAGAGCAATAATGTGTTAGAAATGTGGTAGCTCACCCACTCATTTCATACCAGCAAAAAGAAGCAATCTTTTTACTAATCCAGACGGCCACCACAAGATGTTTCTCTGTAAACTGCAACGTTCACATGATTTGAATAACTTAGACTTGGTCATGAAGAAGCAATAACAATGACAATTTAGTTGTACTTCTGTCACAAAGTCCTATATGCTTGAAGTGAGGTAAACCTAGACCAGTACCAGTTTCAAAATTTTATTTAACTAAATACAGTGCCATAATTTTCACTTACTTCTGGTCATGCACTCAGTCTTGTAGCAAGGGATTCAGCCTCTTAGTTCTTTCAGTAACAGGTCTTCCACAGCCTGCAAGGCCATATCCATCATATCTGAGCAAACACTGAGAGTATAGTATTAGTATTTTCCTTGCAGTCCATCTACAGACAGTGGAGAGAGAGGTGTGATCCTTTGCTTTAGAGTGAAATGCTGAGCAAAAGCTTAACCCAGGTGTCCAGATTTAACCTGAAAGCAGTTTATCAACTACAGAAGCAAAACAATTGTCTCTTAGGCTAAAGTTAACTACCAAGAATAGCCTTAAAGCAGCTGATTTTCTAATTTGCATTTGATATGTATTAAAATAAAGGAAATAATTATTTACTCCAACAATATGGCCAAAAGAGATAACTGTGTCCTAACATTTGTTCTTTGTCAGTTGCAGCTCCTTCATCCTACTGGAAAATATGCTGTAGCTGCTATATGACACAGGTTCGTAAACACTCCTGTCCTAACTGAGTACTGCTTGCTGGAGTCAAGAGCCATAACAAGTTGCGGACATTCACAAGTTATAAAAAAGAAATTTTTCAAAGCGTATATTATCTTCTTCTTCCACAGAACTAGGCATTTTGCAGTCATTCTCAGTGATATAAAAAAGAAAGAAAAAAAAAAAAGAATGAAAAAAAAATTAAAGCTTTCCCTACAACTTCACAAGCAGTGGCAGCCATACATAACCAGAAGTTAACATTACCTTTTTGAAGAAGGGCTTTAACATCAAGCTTAGAAGTCAGTCTGCCTGTCTGTCTCTGTTTGTCTCTCTTTCTCAGCTTTCGCGTGTGATATTATTATAGCTGGGGCAAAATTCACACACAGGAAAGGATGTACATTCATGAGCATCAAAAAACAAAACAGTACCTCAGGCTACTAATCAGCTAACTAAAACTAAACTCTTGGAGCTATTATTCCTCCTCCTCTTTTTTTTTTTTTTTTTTTTTTTTTTTTTTTCTTTTTTTAATGATACCATGAAGTTTATTAGGTATTTTGTGAAGGAGACAGATCATTTGCACCAAATGTAATTTTGCAGGAAATTGCCACATAAGTTTAATCCATGTTAAATTTGTAACGTTTAAGATCAATAGGTGAAAACTTAACTTATATGAGTTATGCTGCTCCCAGAAGGCATAATAGAGGAGGCATTGAGGCTTATTGAGTATGCATCTGTTTGCAGCATTTGGTCCATTTTCTCTAAGACCAAAAGAAAAAAAAAATCTGGTAATGTATTGGCATTTGACCATGTTAAAGTCCTAAGTGAATTCACAGTTTTAAACTGTTCTTCTAATGGCTTTCCAGTAACACATTTGTTGTCTTGTAGTAAACAATAGATTTTAGTAAGTCCATATTATATTACTTATCTTACAAATGGAACAACTGCCTCTGAAAGAAAGAAAGAAAGAAAGAAAGAAAGAAAGAAAGAAAGAAAGAAAGAAAGAAAGAAAGAAAGAAAGAAAGAAAGAAAGAAAGAAAGAAAGAAAGAAAGAAAGAAAGAAAGAAAGAAAGAAAGAAAGAAAGAAAGAAAGAATTTATGGTATCTTATTACATAGCAGTTATTCCAATGAAAAGATGACTAGAAGAGTGAAGAAAATGAAACGAAAAAGAAAGCATCTTAACTAGGATATTTTCAGCATAAATTTCAGACAGGAAGGCTTCCAATACTTATTTAAAGCCCATTCAATATTTTTGGACTTCTTGGTGGCCTAGTCTACTCTTCTGACATTCCAGAATTGTATTTCTGTCTCAGTCAATTCTGTTTACCCATTATTATCTGTTTATCCATTCTGTATATCCATTATTTTAAGCTGTCTTGTATAACTTCACAATTTGCTTTGGAAAAAAAAATAAAAATAAAAATAAAAATAAAAATAAACTCTATACACACATTCAGGATAAACTTTGACCTTTGTTATATCTCTAGCAAGTAACAAAAGAGGATCTGCTCTAGGAAAACTTGAGAATTATCAATACATGCTCCTGAATTCAATGAAGATAAAAGTCACTAGAAGTTTGAATTATGAAAAAAAAAATACAGACTGACATCAAAGCAACACATTTTATTTTCATTTTGACCATTCTAACTCTTTTTATACCTCTACTGAGACCATGAGTCCCCACCTGGAGTACTGTGTTCAGCTCTGGGGTCCCCAGCACAAGAAGGACATGTACTCGTCAGAGCAAGTCCAGAGGAGGACCCTGAGGATGATCAATGGGTTGGAGCACCTCTCCTAGGAATACAGGCTGAGGGATTTATGGTTGTTCAGCCTGAAGAAAAGGCCCCAGAGAGACCTCATTGTGGCCTTCCAGTGCCAAGGGGCATATTTCTAAACTTAAAGCTGGAACTTTCTGTTTTGAAAATGTCAATATGAGATGTTCTGGCAGTTCAAAAGCTTCCTCCCATATACACAAAATATTTTGTAATTTGAAAAGCCTATCCAATAAGACCGGTCCCAAAACAATTCATAGTGAAAAACATTTGTTATTAAGAAAACTAATTTTTATCATACAATTTGAGGCAAAAAAGATAATATTTGCTAGACTGTCAAAAACAAGGGCATATGTACTGCCTTTCATTCACAGAGGAAGACAACCTCAAAATGCCTTGCCAAGTGTTACAGGTATTCGTATTTTAAACAAATTTAGTCTGACACAGAGTGTCTATTACCACTTGCCTAGAAAGAAATGCTTGTCACTCAGACCCCTGTTATTCCCTGTGCAACTGAGGTCTCAAATTTCTGGCAATGAAAAGCTTTCTAAACACCCACAACATCATGTATTCTAGACACAGACATATCTAGTTTCACTCCTTACATATGAGACTCTTATCATCTCCATCACACACCTCGTAGCTTTACCTCCAACAGCTCTTAGGCTGGCAGCACAATGTCTCACTCCAGAAATCAGGCAGCTGGACACAGCTGGGTGGCTCTCAGGGCAGTTATGTTTGGCACAGCATTTCCAGTAAGATGCTGTACCAGGGTGTACCAGGGAACACAAGCCTCCTAACAGCACTTGGCATGTCATGTAATCTGGTGCAGAAGGAACAGGGAGAAAAGGACGGGACAGAGAAAGACCTCTTGTAGTTACATGAGTCAGCACTCAGAGCTTCACATGTCAGGTAAGAAAAGTCCTGAGAGGCCTATATCCAGCTCCATCAGGCACATGTAAATGTGCAGGGTAGGTGAGGAATGCTACGCCTCCCTGCTACAGATACCTAAGCAGGCAGTGTGAAACACTCCCACAGCGTTCCACACATTCCATTTTTTCCTCTTCTTACTATATCCATGCCCAGCAGTTTTTAAATACTGCTAATTTGCCATGCTTCCAATATCAAAACACAGATTTGGATAAAAAAAACTTATAAGTTAAAAAAAAAAAAAAAAGCAAACATTTATTTTCTATTGAGAAACTGTTTTGACTTTATTGTCCTGGCTTAGGCTTGCCCTCATTTCACAGACCTGAGAAGAAAGCAGAGTCACTTTTTAAATGAATGCATTGAAATTCTTCCATCACTGCAATGTGCTCATGAATTGCTTCAAAACCATGCACACAGGAGAGGCCAGGACCTTTCAGAAAATTGTGTTCTGTTTCTTAATAGATATAATAAAACAGCAACTGCAAGCAGACACAAATCCAAGTTTATCCTGCTTATCTATTTGCATTTAGGTCAGACTTGAAAAAGTTTACATGTAAATGCAGAAAATAAGGTATTTTTTGCCATTGCTCCCAAAGAAGAACCTACATAACCATGCTTTAATCTCGTTGCCCAGTTTGCACCTATCTGAATATATTAGGTGCATGCAACATGATATTATACTTAGACTGTCGTAGCCTTGCAACTGGCCCCAAAATACCAGTAAGCAAAATAATATAATAGAGTCCAACGTGCTCAGAAAATGTGAAATGTGAAAGGACAAATCAAGGAAAGACCTTATTTCTGCCCCACCAGTTTAAATGTTAATAAAGACCTGTAGAAATGATACTTTCCTGTGTGTTCTGACCATATTGTAAAGAGAATGGAAACATATTCTGGTATGCCAAGCCCAACCAAAAGTATCAATACTGAAAATGGAAGATAATGCAGTCTCTCCTGTAATACAGTCAATGTTAAAAATTATAAGTACCTTAAAACGTCTCATAAACAGTATACAGCTCACACATGCTCAGACAGTAGGCTGGTTAATATTTTATAGTTTATCTGATAAAGTTAACAAAAGAATTTAAGTCAGAGTGGAGGCATACACTGAATATTTCATCACCTTCTTAATTGCAGAATACAGACAAGACAGTTTTTTCCCTTTGGGAAAAATAAATGTTAAAAGTTATTACTGATGGGAATCAGTTTGGCAATTACGTTAAATCCAACTGAAACCAACCAGAATCGAAGTGCTGAAAACATCACAGAGCTAAAACATATTCAACCGACTCTATTAATTTATATGATGAAGCAGAAATGTTGATAGCAGAGCTTGTGTAAGTCATCAAGCTGAGGTTACATTAACAGAGAAGAAAACACTGCTTTGTGCTTTTTTTCTTACAGTTAATTTGCAGTCTTCAGAAGCTGCTATTCTTTTTCACAGCAGACAATATGATATACCTAAGGCTTTTCATTCCAACTTCTGATTTAAAGGTCTTCAGCTTGTGCTACAGACCTTAGCCTTGACGCCAAGTGCAAATTAGCTTTAAATCAATGAAGCTGATTAAAGCTTCATTGTGACTGAGCCCTTTAATACAGGGGGGAGAGGAGAGAGAAAGGGAAAGACCCACTTGAACATGGCAAAAGAGCTGCCTCTCAACTTGGAACATATGTAATGCCTTTCAGCTCCACTTTACCCTGACAAAACCATGAAGGGTTTAAGGCCATTTACCTGCTGACAGGATGAAACCAAAGTCCCAATTCAGTGAGAAAGGCCAAGAATCAGAGATGTTGCTATGCAAGCAGAAAGTAAAAGGTTGCTTTCAAAAATAGTGGGGGGAAGAGAACAGGGCAGAGAAGAGATAGACATCAAAATATCTCTCCAGGAGGAAACCAGAAAACAAACTTTGCACCCTGCTGTAAGCAGATTTTTTTTGTTGTTGTTTTGTTTTTCTTTTTTTTTTTTTTTCTTTTTTAATGCATAAGTTCCTATTTAGATAAATAAGCTGTAGACAAGTTACAGTGCTATGAAAGGAGCTAGCTCTTTCATGGAGTTCCTTTCTCAAAACAAGCCACTTGTCTCCAGGGGCTCTCTTTCACTTGGAATGCAGACAACCTGCCAGATTCACCTTTAAAAAACAATAACAGTACCAAATGAGAACAGGGGAAGATCCTTATGCTACTTTGAATACCACCGTGGGAATCCACATCGCACAGATGTTGGGATTGCTTTCCTTTCTTTCTATATCCGATAATATTTAGAACAGCCTAAATATGCATAGCTTCAACAAAAAAAAGGTGATAGGCTCTTTTTCTTGTACATACATATATGGGAATTTAAAAAAATAAAAATAAAATAATAATAATTTAAAAAAAAAAAGTTAAAATACAAAAATAAGAACAGAGTACTCCAAGATACTGAAATTTACTTCTTCCATCTGATAGTCCTCAGTATATTGCTAAATTACACTCAAAGTACCAGAAAAAAATTCATCACCCTCTCCTGTTTGAAATCTTGAAGATTAATTCTTCCTCTGATGACAATTCGTTGTCACCCTGAGTCCCTCAATCTGTTACCTTTCATCTACAGGCATAAAACAGGAGACAAGAATATTGAAATTCCTCAGAACATAAGAGTCTACAAAGGGAAAATCAGTTTGTAAGATGCTGAAAAGATAAAAAATAAATACAAGTAGCAACAATTATATTTTAGATAAACAACTGAATATAAGAGCAGGCAGGCAAGAAGATTAATAATACAGTATTTGACAGAGATGTTTGAATAGATGGTTGGAAGAAATGAACTGATGCAAGGAAAATGATACTGGATAGCTTACTTATGCAAAAGTTAAGATAGTACTACTTAACTCATGCGTCCCTGATCTATTTATTTTACAATCGTTCTGACTAGAGGTCAGTTTAACACCAGCATCATATTCTACTAACTTCAAATAAGCCACAGTAGATGGTAATACGTGTTACAGAATATTTAAAAATTGTCACAATGATTAATTTGCCAAGAACTTCTCTTATTTTTTGAAGGACATTGCAAAACTCACAGATAAACCTGGACTTCAAGACTAAAAGCAGTAATTATCTCAGATCAGAGCCCAACACAGAGACAAACTGCCAGTTGCAGTGTCCAGGTCCATGATATTATTGCATGCATTTTGTGGGCAGAGGGCTTTATAAAGGATTATGTCATTGCCCATTTTCATGAGTTATCAAAAATAGTTAGGGGAGCAAATTAATCTTTCATTCCAGGTAGACAATACAAATTCATGAACTAGCTGTGTTGACTACACTGTAATATAAACATTCAGATCTTTGATGGAAGATTAGTGGCTTCAGTACAGAGAATGAATGCTGCCTCACCTTATGCAAATAAGGAAACTAGGCTCTCACCTCTCTCATCAAGGCAGTGCATTGTCCTGAGTCTCCACAGACATTTTGTCAAATTGACCAAGTACAAGGCAAGGAGTTAAATCTGTACAAAGTTACACCATAGTAGCTGATCTCTTCCTGAAGCAAGCAGATATACTTACTGCACCAACATTAATGCTTCTCATGTCATTTTAAAATGTTAGTGAGCATCCCAACCTCTGCAAGTTTCACTTTACCATAGATTTGGCCAGATCAGCAATTAAAGACTACTGTAAGTGAAGGGAAATCATCTTCAGTGATAGATGTTTCCCCTTTGACCTGTTGCACACTATATGCTATGATTCTTTTTTCTTTTCATTTTTCCTCTGTGTGTCAACATTTCCCTTATCGTTGAAAAATGTTTAACAGAATTTGTCACCCAAATCTTCCCTAATTGGAATTTACTTTGTATGAAAATAATTTTGCAATTTGAATAACATGATTAAGCTTTTTTTTTTTTTTTTTTTCCTTCATCTAAACAGAATTAGGACTTGGGGGAATTGTGCGTCTTAAAGGGTGTTTTGTGCATCTTAAAAGGTGGGAGCTGATAAGGTAAGAACATTTTCTGTAGCATTAACTAAATGGCCGGATATAGAGGGGTTACGTGTAATCATTTTTCATGTCTCTCTAAAAATGCATTTCAGTTTTGAAATGCATAGACAAATAGCCCAAAACATTACCATAGGACAGCATTGGTAGGTAAACATCTGAATAGATATCTCTTAAAGCTTTTTAAGCTATGGAACAAGACTGCCTGTCCTACAACTGCTAGAAGGAGGTTAGACATCAAAAATTGACTATTTGCTGCCAGTACTTCCTGTAATAGGAAACAGAGAACAAATTTATAGGAGTGAGTTTTCAGATCAGACCCTAGCACGTCTTAGGATTCATTTTAGAGATCTTATTTTACATCTTGCTGGACTCCACACAAGTCTCAAAAGTGAGAAACATCATTCCTTAATTTCTAACCTGGGAACAGCCTCTGGCATGGAGCAGTAGAATAGGCAGAAGAACTGGTACAGCCACAGTGCTCCAGACACAGAATTTTACAGTATCCCTACCAAAACAAACCCGTTATGCAACTCAGGCTCAGACCTGGTAGCTTTCTGGTACCCCTGTGCCAAGAGATGTGGCATACTGCAGAACATGTTTTTTAACGACTACACCAGAACTGCTACAGGAAGGACTGGTAGGCCAGGGTTAAAAGAACTAAAAGTACTAAATGCAGAGAAAGTTCAAGTGCTGATAATTAAAGGAAACCTAGATAATTACAGGAATACATTAAAGACTGAAAAGATTCAAACACTACTACACATACCGTAAAACTCCACAGCTACAGTCAGAACAAATGGAGTTTTGGAGAGCCTTCAATATAGATAACTCCTAAACACTTCTGAACAGTACTTAATCTGCCAATAAGATAGGCATTTGCTAAAGTCATCACAACAGTTTTTGCTGGGGTAGGGGGAAACATGATCCAAACACCTTAGTGCGCCAAAGAGGTCTACGCAATTTTAATGTGGTCATTAGGGATCACAGAGCTATTTCCCACTATTCTAACATAGCAAAAGATATAAAAGAAAAAGATGCTTATGCTTGCGATTTGTACTGTCACAAAGTAAACCCAAGTTTTTTCATGACTCCAGATAGCATTTGTCTATAATAACAGGTTCTTGGGAAGTGTTTCCCTACATTACAAAAATATCTTAAGGATCAGTCAGATGAAACCCACCTATCTCAAGACAAGCAGGATACTCCTGTCCAATCTTCCAGTTTAACAGTTTAAGACCAAGAGTCTCAGTCACAGTAAAATCATTTTGGACTGCACAAAGTATCTGTAAAGCCAGTATCATCACTTATAACTTTAAATGTATATAACCTGGTTTTCAAAGTATTACAAACTCACCTCTTTATTGATAAAATTTTCCCAAATTAATAACTGTACAATCAAAACAAATGAAAGGAAGGATATAAAACACAGAACAGTTAGTAAAAGGGTTAGTATAAGCTAATTCGTATACTACAAAACTGACAGAGAAATGTAGGCAACGAGAAAGGACACCGTGTTTTCTGATTTATTTGTAATCCTCAGCTAGTGAAAAATGAGCTGGGATCACTATCTCCTGAAACACATCTGTACTTTGCCTAAGACTGTAGAAGTGCAAATTCAAAATTCTGCTGTGGAATTTCTAAATGAATGCAGCCAAAACATAGGCCTGAGCTTGTTACTCCTTGTTTGTTTTTTTTTTTTTGTTGGTATTTTGGTTTGTTGCTGTTTTTGTTGTTGTTGTTGTTTTGTTGTTGTTTTGTTTTATTGTTGTTGTTTTTGGGGGGTGTTGTTTGTATTTTTTTTCTTGTTTTTGTTTGTTGTTTTTGGTTTTTTTTTGGTTACCTAGTACTAAGCATGAAGACAAAAGCATCACCTGAGCAGACCAAGCACATTCTTTTTTTTTTTTTCCTTTTTTTTTTTTTTAATTTAATAAACCAGGATGAGATTAAGTATTTGGCTCGTATTCTTATCTCTCAGGCAAATGCTGCAGTATACAAGCTCACATTACTATTGCCTAGACAACCCTGAAAAATACAGCCCAAGCAATATTCTTGCGATAAAGCCCTTAACAGAAATTAAATGTAGGTAATGTTTCAAAAACAGAAGAATGAATATAAACCTAATCTGAACAGAAATGTTTTTAGACTTTTAGACTGTTTTAGTTTCACTTAAAATAGCCTAAAGCTTTTCCTGAAGTGTCATAAATTCAGATGACCACCTATGCACTGGTGCTTATAGATCAGAAAACTGGTAAGGCTAGTCTAATTAAGGAGAAAATATCATTAAGAAAATGTTGCAGAAAAAAATCAATTTTTTGTATACAATGTATACATCATAAGTTTTTTGTTTGTTTGTTTGTTTGTTTTCAGGAAGGAACAGTTAGAAAATACAGAAACAGCTTCATTTTATTTTGAAAAGCACAAAAAATACCATTTTTAAAATTAGCCAAGTCAATTAGGGGAGGTCATATTTGATGACAGTAAAGCAACCAAAAGGAAACTGATCTTTCTGTTCCTCTTCTGTGCAAGACACAAAAAGAAGGAAAAGCCTTGAAGAGTTTAGAGTGGGTATTACTATCAAGAAATCAAATGGGTGATGATACGGAACTGCAAGAAAAGTGCAACAGGCCACCTATTTGAAATTTGTTTTTCACACAGTTAGTACAAAAACAACCGTTCCTGCAAAAGAGGTCAATCTACCCACGCACTAATCTCCAATCAAGCGGCACTCTGAGAATCAAAATGTGATTGCAAATCTCTTGCATGCCAAGATGAAGGAGTTTTTTCATTTCAATCTATTACTACTAGCATTTTACATTCATTATGGTCAGGGGGTGAAGTGAGTACTAGGTACTTGCTGGTTCTGAATGCCAGCACTTTCTTGATTATGTTGCTAGAGAATTAACATACAGAACCTGCATTAAAGCAAATGGCTCTCTTATAGCCACTTTCATAGTGAAAGCTTTCATACTAGTCTTACTTTTTAACCCAGAAGGTCAAAAGGTTAAAAGGCTAAAAAATAGCAGTATAACCTATCCATTACTACAAAGAAAAATTTAGAGGACCAGACTTTGTGCATTACAATGACACTAAAGCTTTTTTTTACTTTTGTAAGTATTTCTTTAAAATATGGTCAGTAGAATAGCACTTCTTGGCTTCGAAGTGTGGGGCTGTTTCATTGTTCTTGTTTGCTTGTTTTGTCTGTTTGTTTGTTTTTTAAGCTGTCATTTGGCAAAAAAAATAAAAAGATAACAATAAAACTTACAGAATCTTTAGGACCTTCAGGTCCATAACACACTAGCACAAATACTAACACTTGACAACAGAAATTGCCATTATGACAAGTTACAATGGCTCCTACCGGGTCATTACAATCTGCAAACCTTGGAGAAGATCCAGAAGGGACCTACTGAATGCACTAAAAAGAAAGAGGATCTTACCTACTGCAACAAGTGGGAAAAAAGTAGTCTTAAAGAGTTTAGGAGCATATGACCTTAGTTCTTGCAGAATTTTTGCCATTTACATTGTAGATATACCACAACCACACCAGTCATGGGCCAAAGTAGTGACTCTATCCACAGCAGAGTTAAAGCATACCTCGTGTATTAGGAGGTAGATGCCCAGTAAATGAATTAAGGGAAAAAAAGCAAGGGAAAAGACAGAAATGTTAATACAAATGAGAGAGTGTACATTATTAGTTGTTATTAGCTGTATGAGAGATTGTTTGGTTAATCCAATCATTCTTTGAGAGAGTAAGCTTTGTGCAATGTATTGTACTATGTTAACATAAAACAGCTTCTTTGAATTTCATACATCGTAGTGATGTTTTGTTTTTTTCTTTTTTTTTTTTTTTTTTTGAGTTTACCTACTTTTTGTCCATTGGACTTAAATAACTTCAAAGAAAATCTTAAAACATGTATGATTTTTCTCAAGAAGTCGGATTTACAATTGTTTTGAATGAGTAGGTTTTTCGTTTGTTTGTTTGTTTGTTTTTGTTTTTTCCTTATCAGAGCTGTGGACCATAATTTTCTGCATGAAAAACAAAAATTGTATTCATGAACTAAATTGGAGAGTGTAATTACAGAAAACCAGGAGAAGGTGTTATCTGCCTTGCTGACTAAGACCTGTGGTGTACAAGGGATACAAAAACTAAGACCATATATCAAGAACAGCAGGCTAGACTACCCTTTCTAATGCCAGTTGGAAAGCTATGAATACCTTGCAATTCTCCTTCCAAAGTCATTCATGTGAAGCAGTAAGGCTTTTGAGCCCATGGAATTAAACATTTCCAACCTTTAAGAACTCTGGAAAACCTTCCCTCCCTGAGATTGGGGCTTATTGTCACATATCATTTTTCTTTCTTCCATAACTGCTACCAAGATGCAGGGAGACCCACACGATAGGAATATGACTCCCTGCAAAGTTATATTCAAGGGAAAAAAATGATATGTAGCAGTATTACAACTTGTTTTAATATCTACAGTTCCAAAAAGACGACAGTGCTACTGGGTGTAATATCATCAGCCATTAAACATTCCTGCCAAGCAAACCACTTTGAGCATATGCTTAACCATTGAGCTGCTCGGTAGGTTAACCAACGTATTTGCTGAAGTTAAGGGCACATCTTTTAAGCAGTCTTGTGGATTCAGGGGCAAAGACCTTAAAATAGATTAAACACATATCCATAAAACATTGGCTTTCTCTGTTCCCTTTCTCCTTACTGCTTCCCAGTATTTTGGAGAATCCATTACAAAAGCTTCAGCATGGTACTGCATTAATGAAGATTTATGGTTTCCAAATCCTAGTTCACTCGCATACAACCAACTGACATGGTGCTTAGAGTATACATCAATTGCTTCTTTTAGGTGCAGAAATAAATACCTGTTAGCATTACAGACTTTGGGGTAGATGTGCCAGCCTCTGCCACCTGCCAACCTGGTCCCATTCCCTGCTTTTACAAGCTCTAAGTCAAGGTAGTCCTTGACACATACTGAAGTGATCTTATGTTAATGGGAATCAGAAGAAAAAGTTCCCTCACACAGAAATTAACTAGCTATTAACAAACAACAAACCATACCCATTTCAGCTATCCAAGAAACAGAATTAGATAATTTGATGCACAACAGTCTTGTGGTTATTTAACCAGTAACAATCATTCTAATAGTAAGCTTCAGCTGTCACCAACATTACAATACAATACCAACACTTTTTTTTCCAACAGAAGATAAGTGGTATTGGAAGACAAATACATACTCTGCTGTTAAACAACGTATATGTATAATGTGTTAACAGATTTATTAGACTAAGTACAGACACGGAACCATGCAGACATGGCCTCACAAAAAACAAGGGTTTTCATGCCCCAGTGATAGTTCCATATTTTGCAGGTTTTCAGTGGGAGATTCCACTGAGGTTCACTTAACCCAGTTTGCTGCTTTGCACTTACTTCTTTCACTTTGTTTCTACCAATCAATCTTGCTGTATTTGCTGCAGTTTCAAACAATGTTTTCAAAGCAATTCATGAACTCAACAAATACAAGGTGCATACTGTTACATTAATTCTAGTCAAATCAAGGGAAATTCTTATTTTTATGTGGTCTGTTTCCACAGCAGTGGACAAGTCAGCAATCCTTTAGGAATCAGAGTCTACAGTTATCAAATATTTCATGGGTTCAGAGGACGGGTTAGACGACCATCTGTCAGGCAAGAAATCACTATAGGTGATTTTGCCTGAGGGTAGGGAGATCGACAACATAGACTCTTGAGGGCCCCTCCAGCTATGTTTTCTAGGGTTCTTAATTTTCTATCTTTCTAAAAGCTCAGGGAGGATAAACCAACAAGTACTTCCTTCTTGGTACATAGCTTATGGCATTAAGAACAGCAATGCAGAATTTTTTGACATTTATACAAAGTTTCATGTGAAAGAAAGCAGTTACCTTGCTCAGGACACAGCCACATTGTGAAAAATCTGTGTGGCAAAACTTCTCCCAGTGTGAAACTGGAAAAATTCTCCCAGCATGAACAGGCTAAATCCCCCAAATATTTGGAAGCCTCTTCCCCTTCTTCTACTTCATATGAATGAACTTCAGACAGAGGTTACAGTTGGTAATATACCTCGAAAAATGAGGCTTTGTTTTTAGCTGATATTGCCCTGGCATTTAAGGAAGAATACACTCTTCCCTTATCATCACAGGCCAAAACTACCTCTAGACTTACCAGTTCTGCTGCATATTATTTGACTGCAACTTTGCGTGGTATGAGAAACAACAGTGTCACATTGCTGCTATACATATCTTATAAAAGAGAAATTTAGAAAATGCCTGAGAGACTTACAGGTACATTCATACTACTGAAAGTCATTGTGAACTGTGACAAAAGATGTTTTTTTAGGGAAAATTCCAATCAACAGTAATGGAAACATCTAGTTGTCAAGAAATACTGCACAGCAATAGTATTATTTCAGGACTGTAGCACTCTAGAAGAATAGCACTGGAGAAATATGAATCTGTTCATGATAGAAGTATTTTACAGCTTCCATTGGTTGATTGTAACACAAGAGTTGTCACCCCAGAGCATGTTACCAAGCTCATCACAAAGAAGATTCCACCAAAAGTAATTTGAGCTCAAAGTGAGAAAACAGGGAAGCAGGTTAAACAGGAAAGAAGGTAGGTATATACGTATTTGATATGAGTTTTGCCCACCTGGAATTCACTCCTGAGCATCAGCAACAGTTTTTGGACAACAACCCACCTGGGTATTAATGAAACTGATTCCCCAGATCCTGCCTGTCCCTTCTCAGTGCACTAGGGAATGGTCATTAGCATCCAACACATCTGGGGGCTCATTAAACAGCAAGATGCAAAAGAGTGGAGGAGGGGGGAAATCAGGAGTTTATTTCAGTAACAGTCACTTTAAAAAAAAAAAATCGTTTATAACGTAGAACTCCCTCCAAAATTAGCTTACACACTGATATAAATTGGTTTTCTTTGTGGTCTAAAATTGACTTGCAGTTCACTACTTAGTCAGAAAATAGCTACTGAAAAGCACTGGCCTCAGAGCTTTTGGACTGTGGACTCCATTCATCGTGTAAACAAATGCTTCAGATTTAAAGCTTTCCCATAATTGTTATGCTAACCTTGGAGTGAAACCTCTCCATTTGCATTTGAAGGAGCTAAATATTAGGCAGGAAAGAAAGTGGTCTTTTTAAAAGCATGAGAAAATGTTCCTTCTTTTTGGTCCTCAACCATCTGGGCAGGCCCTGCTCCTCTCTCTCTCTCTGGTAAAGGCAGAGAGAAGGAAAAGGGGCACGGATGGCGGTAATCTTGCTGAAAGAGAATTAAGAAATTCCTTCAAAACCTGAATGAGACTTCCTATAGGGAAGGGGAGTCTGTAATCCAAGGAGATGTAAGAGGTTGAAGGCAGTGGGGAGGGAACACAGACAAATACATCACTGAGCTAGTGAGTGATGTAAGAAGCACCTGTTTTATCATGTTTTGCTCTCAACATGTTCTGGAACCCAAAACCAGATTTCTTTATAGACCCTGTACACGAACCCTGCAGCTAATAGGATGTTAATGTTTCCTCTTTCACTCTTCTAAAGCTTATAAGGAGTATTTGACAGTATGTGCATGCACATGCATACTTGTGTGTACCCATATGGGCGAGTAAGCACAATTAAATCCAGAAAAGAGAGAAGAGCCATGGATTTCAGTCCAAGGTTTGTGATGAGGGAGTTTCATCAAGTATTTCTGCAAGGCCAAAAAGGACAAAATTTGCATGGAAAGCTCACCATTTTGAGATGTCTAGTAGTACAGTCTAGATAAATGAATCATTCTTGTTTTCAACCAGCTCTGTGAGGGGGGCTGCCTCTGTCTCAGCACAGGTCAAATGATTTCTCCACGGTATTCATTCAGAGTTAGAGCTGCAATCAGGAGAATAAGTGTTGAATATAACCACAGTAAGCGTGTAATAGAGAAAAACAAGACTGACAACCTTCTTAAAAATAATCTAGGCCAAATTATCTGCTGGCACAACTCTGCTTTTGAAGTCATGCCAGCAGGGAGTTTGGTATTACATTTTGAGCAGCTAAAGGAAGTTATCACAACACGTTTCCTCATAACCAAAACAAACACAAATAATTGATTGTAGTAGAAGCAAATTGAACAAGAATTACCAGATTATCATCAGCCAGAACAACTAACACAACTGGCAGATCAGCTAACAAAAGCCAGTTGCGTTAGCTGTGCTACTGATTTCTGCCTATTCTCCATCCACTTCTCTGCAGAGCAATGGATCAACATTCCCATTGCATTTTCTGTTAATATCATAAATAAATTGATGGATGAACCAGCAAGTCAGATTCACCATGTCTTGGTGAGAAACAGACTAAATTTCCTCAATATCTTCCATTTAACATGAACATCCAGGATTGCATTTGAGTAAAGATTTCAGTTTCTAGAGAGCATAATTATGGAATATTGTTTGCCCACTTTACTGCCAGTTAAAGTAATTCTATCATATTTCATTCCTGAGGCCCACAGTACCAAGCAAGGAATCTAATTACCAGGAGGACCCCACAGAAATTTCCTGAAAATACCAGGAATCCTTGTAAATTCCTGTGCAGCCCAAGAGGAAATCAAGAGCCACCAAAACAGTAGCACTGCATTCATAAGCATCATCTTCACACTTTAGTACACAAAGTGAAATGGCTTTAAACTCAATTCACTTCCAATTAGAGTGGTCAGTTAGGATACAAAAAGCAGGTAAGACCAGGCCTTGCTATCATCTGGACAGTTACTGGCTACCTACCTAAAGTCCCCCACAAAACTTCAGGCAGAAGAAAGGTGGACAGATATAAGGAAAACTAAGAATCATGTTTCCTAAATGAAAATAACACAAACAAGAACAAAATAAATAAATAAATAAATAAAATAAAAAATAAAAAAGACATATTTACTAGGCTTTGGGGTAATTCCTCTTTTGGGAAAAAAAAAAAAAAAAAAAGAATGTTTGACTCCCTCCCAGTAAAATAACAAAACAGAAAAGAAGACATTAGATTAAATTGTCATCTATGTTTTCTCTACTGGCATATTGAAGAAGGTGATAATGAACTCCCAACTTTTCTTCACCATGGGATTGATTATAACACCTTTAATATTTTTACTGCATGCATTATATTCTAGCAGCAATTTTTACAATTTATCAGAAACTATATTTAATCTCTGATTTTCTATATTTATTTTACTCACAGTAATAGCAGAATGTAGAAATATTCTTTGCATTTAAATAGATTAAGCAGTGTATATACTGAGCAGTACAAATGCACCCAAACTACCTTTTTTCTAACCATACTGTATGTACTCTGCAGAGCCTTTATTTTCTCAGTTAGTGCAGGAATGTAAAGTCAGCTCTATCTCATTCATGTTTCACAAACCTATTACCAGGTGAAGTAGGGGATGGAGCAAGACAATATATGCATATCATAACAGTCTGGATCCACCATACACCAATTCCTAATTCTGATACACCTGAGCTTTAAGATTTATGGGGATGACATGAGCTTTTTGTTCTTTTCCTTCACAGAAGATACCTTTCTTTCAGACTGAAACAAACCCTAGCAACATCTCCAAAAATGTAAACGTTCCAAAGAAGCTAACAAATATTATCCACTTTTGACAATAGCTTATAAACCAGATATAATTAATTCAAAGATTTGTTAGTGGAATGCATGAAGTTTTGGCTCTCAAACTGTTAAAACAGCACAAGCCCAAGAGGAAGAAGGTTAATAATTCACTTTCTGTCAGTTGTTCTCAATTCCCATTTCACCTGACCCTGTTTCTGATGGTTCTTCCTAGTTCCAGATTGAGGGGCTGGCAGTTCACTGCCCATTTGGTTATTAATAAAGCCTTTCTGGTACTTGTTGGTGTCTAACTCTAGACAAAATGGAAATACTTCATCTCCTGTACCCATTATGGAAAAGTACTATTTCATTGGAGGTTCTGTAAGGAATCCAACACTATACATGTATATGTATATACATAAGCTATGGTCACTGGTTCAAATGCAAGGCCATTGTCTCCAAAACCAGATGCTTCTGCAGCATCTCTGGCAATGAGCATCATAGTAACTTTATACTGTCCTTTTTGTGCCCATCACCAGACCCACCACAGTACAGGTTTGGACAGAGACCATCTTCTCCAGCAGCAGCGAGCTCTTCCTCAGGCAGTTAACTATTCCGTTCCCCACCTCCCTGCACACCCAGGGATAGTTTTTCCCTTATGCAATAGCCAGCTGCTCACAAACATAACAGATGCTCAATTTGACTAGTTTTAACCCAAAAGATATAATTAGTGGTGATTTAACAAAAACACAATTGAACACAACTGCACTCCCAAACTTAGATAAACACTGAACTTGAGCCCACAGGGTTATGTATAGTTGAAACCTGAATGTGCAAGGGGCTTAAAGTTTTCTCATTTTCAAAACTACCTTGTCCTTTTCCTCCCAAGAACAACAGAAGTGTCATTTCCCTCAGAAAAAAAAAAAAAAAAAAAAAAAAAAAAAAAGCCTCATCAGGAAAGGAAGGCTATCTGTTTAGTTCTTTCATATAGATCATTGATTTTTACTGCATGGCTATATCCTTGATGTAATATGTACTTGCTAACAAAGAGTCAAAGAACATTACTCCATTTCTAGGCCTTATTTCCTTTCAGAGCATGAGTTCAGCCAACACATGAAGTTATTTGTACAAATTATAAAATCTAGCATCATTTGCTTTCCCACATAACTCTTTTATTTTTACCTCATTATGTTGTAAAGTTGCGACTTAACACCTTACAGAATTTCATCAGTGTATAGAGTTAGGCTATTCCACAAAACAGTCCATGAAATGGGGAAACTCTAGCCAAATCTGTCAAATATTTATAGCTCAAGTTAGGTTACAAGCTCTTTATTTTGACATCTGAAATGGACATGCACTTTCCAGAGAAGATAAATGATTCTGTCACATATTTCTTTCATAATACCAGTTTTAAGCAGTCGGAGTATAATAGTCAATCTCACATAGATCCTAATTAAGAGTGGAATTAGAAACAGTCTTTTGAAAGTATTTAGGAGTTTTCAGATGAGACTGTTGATACCAGATGCACCCAAGAAGACTTAGTCTCTTTAAACTTACACATCAGTTTCTGAAAACAACATGGAAGCACTTCTAAATCTAAGCCTGACTTCCACCATCTCTTACAGAGAGGCTTCCTACAGGGTTCTTATTATACAGAGCAAACGGCAGATAATGGACAAAATCCCTATTACTGCTATAGGTGACCAACTCTTGTCATCAAGATTTTGGCAGCTAACACAGAAGGAAAGGTACAAAATTACACACACTCAAAACTTTATTTTCCTCAAAAGCACACTTCACTAGTACTCACTGGTAAACATACTTGCACATCTTCACAAAGACAAACACTGTTTTACCAAATCACATTTTCAATACACTAATGAGCATGGTAGCAAAACACATAGTATCAGAATTTCTGTGATCTTTCCATATACTGGGTAAAGACTAGAGCTATCCCTACGTTACCTGTTGATAGCAAGGGCCAATGTGGCATGTTATCATATAGCTTAATCTGCTTTGTCTTCTGCACATCATGGTTAAAAACAGACATGTACCCCTTGGAACAGAAATATATGGTATCAGCATAAGTGATGGGGCAACTAGTTTGCAACATAAAATCATAGAACCATAAAATCATTCAGGTTGGAAAAAAACCTCCAAGATCATCTAATTCAATCTTCAACCTAGTAGCAACAATTCCACCACTAAACCATGCTACTAAGTTCTACATCTACACATTTGTTGAAGACCTCAAGAGCTGGTGACTCAACCAGGGCAGCCTTTCCCTGGGCAGCCTTCCAATGCCTGTTCCAACCCTTTCCATAAATAATTTCCTCCTAATATCTAACATAAATATCCTCTGGCACAACTTGAGGCCATTTTCCCTCGTCTCGTCACTTGGTGCTTGGGAGAAGAGCCAGATCCCCACCTCACTACAACCTCCTTTAAGGTAATTGTAAAATACAATAAAGTCTCCCATGAATCACAGAATCACAGAATCTCTAGGTTGGAAGAGACCTCAAGATCATCGAGTCCAACCTCTAACCTAACACTAACAGTACCCACTAAACCATATCCCTAAGTTCTACATCTAAACGTCTTTTGAAGACTTCCAGGGATGGTGACTCCACCACCTCCCTGGGCAGCCCGTTCCAGTGCCTAACAACCCTTTCAGTAAAGAAATTCTTCCTAACATCTAACCTAAAACTCCTTTCTTTTCTGAGCCTTCCTTTCTCCAGGCTAAACAACCCCAACTCCCTCAGCCACTCCTCATAAGACTTGTTCTCTAGACCCTTCAACATGGCACTGAGTTCCATTCAAAACTAGAGGTAATGTACCAAAAGAGACTCCTCTCCTGGCTGTGTTAAATGGGGAAATGCCACTTGGAGATCAATATGCCAGAGTCCCACAGAGTGGTCCCACTGCAGATAGTATTAAGTAGCCTGTAGCTCTGCAGCAAGAGCAACATCAGCTATGGGAAACACTGAAAGAAGCAAAAGACGATGGATGCCAAGGGAAGACTCCTTAGCAGCCTCCTCCTGCCAGAGTACTATCTTGCAATACCTGTGCTGTTTACCACCAGAAAATGAAGTACATACTGATGTAAGTGCAAGTATCCTTTTGTTCAGTTTAGTTTCTCTTGCTTTTAAATAAACTCCGCTACTGACTTTCCTTGGGCGAGGCATTTCACCCATGCTTCTCTCTTCCCCTCACATCTAGTCTGTACATTCTTTGGAGCAGGAATGTTTCTATACAGCACTTCTGACAAGAGATTTGGCTGTAAGTGTTTGTCAGGATGCCAGCTCTGAACTCCTGGCTTCATTTCCCTGCCTGCTGCAGGCTTCTTTGTGACAGCAGACAAGCCAGCAAAGCCATCCACACCTCCTTCATACAACTCTAAAATGGACACAAAGTAATGCTGTGCATATTTGCCCATTGCTAACAGAATTCACAAAGATGACTTGTTTGCTGAGATTCCTTGGAAGCTGGTAAAATTCAGGTCATAAAACCCCATTTGTATTAATGTTTTATTCAATAGGACCCCACAGGCCTTTCCAAAGGTTCATATCAGATTTTTATGATGCTACAAATTTATAGGTTTCTGCTTCTTCAACTACATTATAAAGTTCCAGTGGAGTTAGATTTTAGACATCCTACCATACCATGCATTCTCTGATTTTCCAGAGGGCAGATACCTCCCCAAAATTTTGCTCATATACAAAATTTGATACTTCTCTCTCCTTCTCTCACATGCACATACAAAAAGCATTCACATTTTGGAGCAATAATACTGGGCTTTTTTCTTCCTTACTTTTTTCTCTAACTTTCCTTCAAAAGCCTTTGTAAAGTACTAGGACATCACCAGACTTATAATAGAAGCAGCTGTCTCCCCTCTTCATCCACGTTCCCTGTTCATTCATAAATTCCAAAGTACCCTGCACAACACAAAACCTTTTTGTGGGTAATATGATGTACATATCATTACATTAGCTGTATTTACGAAGCTATAAGCAAATTATGTTTTGCATCATAACCGTGAAGACAAATATAGTAATAGAATCAGGTAGCTTTCCAACCAGATGGAAATTTGCTAATGCAATAGGAAGTTGCTTATTAAATACAATGAACTTCTGGTGTCAGGAAATACAAACTGCAAGCACCATCAGGTGAAGGGAAAATGGCTACTTTAACGATCCTAAACACTCTGCTACATAAATTTCTCCTGATTAGAAAAAAACTGTCAATACTTAGACTCACCTAACCTGAGTTGTTAGTTTTTACCAGATATTTTTATATATATCACAATATATTGCTAAAGACAAGGCTGTTGCCATCTTTACACAAGTGGAAAAAAGAAGCTATTAAGCAAATCCTGACTTCAGCCCAAAACTAGAATGTGAAACAAATCCTTCAAAGCACTCTAACACTAGCCTTTTTTGCAGATGTTTTTTGGCCTTTCAGTGATATGGTCTGAGACATGATACACCAATATTTTAACATGCGACAATAGGAATACCAAAATCCAGGATGGCATTGAATGAGCAGTCTATTTGGTTCATTACTTCTGTACAAAGTACACTGGTTGCTGAACAGTTTCTGAACAGTTCCAGTTGGCCCGTGCCTTGCAAGGACACTTACTTACCTGTCCTTGCAAGATACCATACAAGGGGCACAGAGTGGAATCCATAAGAAGTCCATCAGAAAAGTTCCAGAAAGAATTAATAAATTTAAAGACAGAGTGGTGAAAACCCCAATCGTGTCTGAAATATTACATCATGTTGCTCAATTATAAGATGTAATTTTGATAAGGTTCTCAGAAAATAATCCACTTTCTAGAACACAGGTAAGAATTACTGAATGTTTTTTGTTTGTTTTGTTTTGTTTTGTTTTAAATCTCTCTCAGCTGTCACACATCCAGACAGGACTATCAATGCCAGTTTATTTCTTTTTATTATTATTATTTCTGTCTCTCATACTAGGCCTTCAGTAATTACAACAAAACTCACATGAATAACACAAAAACTAAAATTTCACCTTCACCTCTAAGGCACATCATCTGCAAAACTGACTAAACACATCTAGGCTGCACAAAGTGGATATATTCAAAACATACAACTATGATGAAGATAAAGAGGAGTAAATTACTTTTGTTTAGCTGTACAAAACTGATTTACTGGAAAATGCCTGAATGAGTGTCTGGATTTGAACTACCAAAAGAACTGCTTTAAACACAACCTGCAAAGGAGAGGCACTAGGAGGGTTAAGCAATTCATGTTAGAATAGTCCTCCCAGGTGCTTGGATAAAGGGTACTGTGAAGTACAAACTAGCACAGAGGTGTCAATAGACGTTCTATAATTGAGGCTCTACCAATATTTTCTTCTTAATGGGTATATTGCAATTTTCTCATTCTCTTGCACCTTGAATATTTCATTTCAGAAGAGCTTTAAACAACAAATCTTTGCAAGTGTGGATTTTTAAGGGTACTTCTGGGTTTTAAATGCTAAACTATAAATAGATTTTGTGTTCTGGGTTGCAAACAGCAGCATGCAGACCCCATAGCATTTGTGCAAAATAACCTATCCACTTTTTTTTTTTTCTTAAATAAATCATTCAGATCAACATTCACAAAGCCACATTTTGTGTTGTTTAAATTGCTTGCTTTTCCTGACTGTCAGAAGATTTCTAGGAGTACACAGTCTAACAGAAGTGTGCATTTTCAGTCCAAGAAGCAATCACATCAGCATATTTCAAGGCGGTGATAGATGTAAGTTTGTATGCCCTCTCATCCTTCTCTCAGAACTCAACAAAACCGCCTGCCACCCATTACAGCAACCCAAGAGATAAAGCAAAGAATCGTACTTACAGAACGACAAGGGACTGTAAGCAAAGTCACACAGACACACACACTAAGGTTAGAGCAGAATATCAAAATGCGGTGCCATAGTAGATAACAGAGAACAATGTCCTGCTAATGCAACTACTCCTTTCCTATACGCAGACTAAACTGTTACATGATACTCCTATGGAAGTGTCAGGCTCATAGACATATTTCATTTTATCGAAATTGTCATTGTCATTAATAAGTGTCCGTTATTTTCCAATTTAGCTGCCTAAGAACTTTAGCTTAAAAAGCACACACACCAGAGGCTGCAGGAATGTGACACGCTGCTCTCACTGGGAAGTAAAAGGTTTCTGTTGCATTTGTTTATGATTCTTCAGGTGGACTAAATGGGATCCTCTGAGGATTAAAGGGGTCAACAAGAAGTGAAACTCAACAGTATGAAATGACATGTTGTACCTGTAAGGACTAATGCCATTCTTGAGAATACAGGTTTATCACTAGAAAAGGACAGTGAGGACAACCTATGAAAACTTGATAATCACCAGACAGAAATAAGTGACCAGTATCACAGAGCAGATATGAGGAAATGAAATCCCAGGGTCTTCCAATTTTAACGTAAAATTGGTGAAACCTCATCACAAACTCTGAAGTCCAATCTCCAATTTTATCTGTTTGAGAAAAGAGAGTTAAAATAAATTAAACATGGCAACAAGATGTAGAAATTTCACTATAGAAATAGATTTCTATAAAGTTAGAACATGTTGCGAAAGCAGTCAAAATGCATTGGAAACCATTGCAACAACCTCAAAGGGACACATCAGGGTGAGGTTAATCTATGACGCAACCAGCACCAATGAAATGCCCTGTACTGCATGCATGGTCGAGTCTTGCCTTTTAAAGACTCTTCACTATCAAGAAATACCAACACAGATGCAGGTCCACTAAAAGAAGCATTCTTCATATTCCCATTAGTAGCAGATCGACTGACTCATATAACTGGCACAGAGTACAAGACATACAGTTTCCATCTGGGCAGCAGCAACAGGCATTGCAAATGCCTATTTACCACAGAGGCTTTGAACTTTCTACAAAACACTTCACCTTGCTTCTATTCCCTGTCAGCAAATCTTTGCCTCAGGCAGGCATTAGTAGAGGTATGTTTGTGCAGGAAGACAGAAGATTTCATGGCAACTTGTGTGAAAAAAATGTATCTAGGTTTTCTTTATTGACCAAGTTCATCCAAAAAGTACATATTTCATTTTATTGCTGAAAGATTGTTGAGTCAGAGTTTCAAATCTAGGGTTATCTAGGGCAAAGAAATTCTAGATGGCTGCCAAAAATATACTTCCACCAAGCAAGGTTTCTTTCCCTTACAATTGAATAAGCAGTAATAGAGAAAAGCAAAATAACACCACAGTCAGTCTTCTACATGTCACACAGTTCTCTTTCCTTTTTTCTTTCTTTATTTTTTTAAGCTGACAAAAGATGCAACAAATATAAAAAAAAAAAAAAAAAAAATGTTGCTTTTAATTACTGCAGCTTTGAAAAAAATATATTTCATTTTGTATGGCTTAAAATTTTGACATCATTCTTGGCTGCAGTATCATCCCCAATTAGAAACCCCCAGAAGAGTGAGAATGACAAGAGCCATTAAACGTGTCACAACACAGGGTGAAGGGAAGAAGTGCTGGAAGTGGAGGCTTTTCAAAGAAAGCAGAGGAAATTGTGCTGCACAATGAGTGCAGAATATGTTTTTCTCCTCCCCCCCTCCACCTCCCACCCTCCTTCCCATGACATACAGACATACATTTTATGGCCTTAAAGCCAACGTAAAAGGGTGTGTTCTTTCAGGTTTATAGCCTTGACTAATGGAATTGCTCTAAATAACATTTTGATCTTGTAAGGTCACACAGAGTGCTATACCTTTCCTTTAATGATTCAGGTCTGGACCAAGCATTTCCCAGAATTGAGATGGTAATGAAGTCATTAGTTTCTTCCTACTTGAAGCTCTAGCTAGGAAAGGGAATTCTATGGGCAAAGTCTGAGAGGGTCTTTTTCATAAAGCTCATACCCAGCTGAGCTGTAACACCTGTTACATTTTCCCAGGAGCCCGAGCTGCAGAACATTTCCAATCTATTTGCTCTTCTTCTCCTACAGCACATTGACAAAAGCTGGGGGAACGGGTTTTCTATGGCAGTGCTAATTGAAAAATCTATGGCTGGTGCAAATGTTAACTCACATCCCAGCTAAGGCATTGATGATTATTTCCTTGTCTTCTTTGAAAATACAAGCGATGCCAGACTGCATTTAAATTAAAAATACACATTTGAAATGGGTTCTTTGATAATTCCTCACCTTCTATGTATGCTATAAAGGAGGAAGCATGATGCCAACAAAACTATTGAAAACAAGCCTTTATTCTAAAAGTTTTGGGTACTAAAATGCAGTCACTGCTCTGTAGAGAAAGATATCAATAAGCACAGGCTGGTAAATTAGAACTAAATATTATGTATTAATTTTTACAAAGGAAATTAATATTTCATGGAGAAACATTTTAAACTATGGTTTCTCAAGCAAAGAAAATAATAAACCTGGAAGATCAAGTTCTGTCTCTGAATATTTGTGGAGAGGGGGGCGTTGCTTGTTCATTTCAGGCGATACATGTGATTTAAGGAAATTCCAAATGGCTAAAGAACAATCAACAAGTCTAACACAAGTTAGATGCAAAAACTGAAATATATTTAGCAATCAGCAAGTATTATGTTTTGCCACGGGTACCCTCTCAGATATTGCTCCAAAGTGAACCCATTTAAAATTACATTTTATAGAGCAGACTTAGGTATTCCAATGCATTTTGCATTCACCATTACCAGCTAATTAGCACACATTCACACACACACACAGCAACAGAGATCATTAGAAAGGTAACTAGAAGCTGGACATCCCTCCATTTAGGATTTTATTCCTCCTACCAGGTCAAAATAAAGCAAACTTGTTTAACCCCAGAACCTGCCACAAACCCCCTTCTCTGTGGTGAGTATATGGTCAATGGATAGGACAATTCTTCAGCTTTATTACTTCAGGCCTAGCTGGCTATTGCTATAACCATTAAGACTTTATAATCAGAGATGGAATGAGATCTTAAAGAAATGTCTGACTAAATAGTATCTCCAGCATCTTAAACGTAACATTGATTTTGCAATACACCTATAATTGCTTGGAGTCAAAATGCTTCTCTGCTTTGCACTTTGGTTCCTCACTTTTATTTTTAAAAAGCAAACCTGAAAAACCTTCAGAAAATTAAAAATGAAAGTAACTCGAATTCATCAGTGTGGTTTGTTTGTTTGTTTGTTTTCCCTACACAATATTGCACAAATATATAGTATAAATAAGTGGAGTAGAGTATGGAGGTTTTTGAGCACGTTTATAACATTTAGGAAGTCTATATGCAAAAAGAAGGAATCCAACTATAAATTTAATCTTTCATTTGCAAGAAAACATAGTGTTCACTCAAGACAGATATTGCACTTCTCATTTTTTATGCTTGTTATGCTAAAATATTTTACTAGAAATTAGTAAAGCATTTACTATGACAGGCTAAAGCACAGGTTTTCCCTCTTATATCTCTCCCAAGAAACATCAAGCCCAATGATTATCATTATTTTATTTTATTTTAGTATTACAAATCTTAATGAAGTAACTTTTAGTAAAGAATTATTACAAATGAAGTTCTGATCATTTTGCTTAGAGAACACAGCATACGTACCTTCCTGATTTCCAGTCTATTCCACCCTAACAACCTTTCTGCCAAGTTTTACTATAGGGCTTTTATAATTTCCATGTATTGATTTCTATCCGGGCTTATACCCCCAAAATCACTGAATACAATCACACTAATGTAAAAAAAATAAAAATAAAAAAAGGCCTTTGCAAGGAAGCACATCTGAAAGTTTATGTCAGCAAGGCTGATATAAAAATCACCCTGATAGAAGAATGATCTGCAGGCAAACAGAAGAAAGGACCTGCCAGGAGAAAGGACCTGCCAAGCATTTAATCCTTATTCTAAACAGAAAAAAATAAAATAATTAAAATAAAATAAATAAAAAAATCACTTGAAAATTCAGCCTTAATTCTTCACTGTAATGCATAAATTTGGCATTTAATGTACCTGAAACTCACTAATTCCCACATTTCAGTCTTGTCCTGCCAGCCACATCCTTCTTGTCCATTGCATCCAGAATTTTTTTCTCACTTCCTCCCAAACTATCCCTTTCTTCAGCATGCAGAGTTGTCCCTGAACAAAACATTTCCTTTTCTTTAACATATTCAACCAAGTAAACTGCATAAAGTCCAGTTCATTCCTTTTTAAACACTTTATGAGCATCTTCATACATTCCTGCTTTGCACTGGTTACCTCTAAAAAGTAGTACCCACTTCTGAAAAAAAGAAACAGGATCTATTGGTATGCCATGCAGGGTGAAATGCATGGACAACCATATTCTGTACTGATGCAAAGTCTTCTCAGAAACAGATGGTTTCTGCTCTGCCCATAAACAACATTTGCTGATGGTAAGTTAGCAGAACTCTCATCCCCTTCATTTTGAAATTCAAAGACAGACACTGGTGAACATCTATTTGGAAATGTCTGTGTCCCAAACACTCCAGAACCTTTGAGCACCTGGTTGCAAATTCCTCCACATTTACACAAGTTGTCCATGGCCTGACAAAATTGCAAGACTGGAAACCTGGGATTCAGATACCTTATCTGTACTTTAGAATTTTAAGAGAAGTAGAAAAAGAAGAAAAATTATTCACACTTGGCATGAATTGCTTTCTGTGCTGTGCAAACAGTAACAGTGAACTGTGGATATTATTATTAATAATAATAATAATCATCATCATCATCATTCAGTATTTCTTGCCTGTCTGCAGAAGCGGAGCAGCAGCAGTCCAGAAAAGACTGCTGTTGTACATGCTCTGTTACTCAGACTGGAGCACAAGCTGAAAAGGATCACTCGCTATGGGACTGAGTCCTCCTGTGGTATAAACAGGCCATAAATATGGCTATATGTTTAAATAATATAAAAACTAGCACAATACAGGCTACAAATAAACATGGGCATTAAATGAAAATGAACTTGGATTACAAGCAGAATTAGCCCACATATTAACTCCACACACAAATACCCAGTGAGGCCTAATAATCTTCCATTCATGTATTTACCATCTGGAATGGCTCACTTCATTGCACTTTTCCCCAAAATAAGAGGAACAACAACAGTGCATGACTTAGGTTGCCTCTGGAAGAAAACTTCAATGAGGCCTACTAAAGAGAAAGATATCACCCCCAGCACAGGAACTATCCAGAGCATGAAATCACTGAGAGCTAAGAGAGTGTTCTGGGAAAGTATCACTGCACATCTGCCCTGTTATACTGATCCTCGGGCATCTGCAGCTTGTCACTGCTGAAGACCAAGCCATATGACAGACAAACCTTCAGCCACTCTTATGGAAGAATTCTGCAATGGAGAAAACATCACTTCCAAATGCTTATGGAGCTCCCAGCATAGCAACATCCAAACTTTCTATGCTCACGTAAGTTGAGGAAATGCAAATATCCTTAATAAAATGTTGACACTACCAGGTGAATTTAGCTGGGTTCAATACAGATGGTAGACAAAGAAAAAAGTTTCCTATCAACTACAAACAGAAGAAGGTAGCTATGTTTACATATGAAACAAAAAGTTCAAAATAATAAATTATTTCCTCAATAAAAATGTTCTTGAAATAAATATACCTACATAAAAATCATGTAAATATTCACACATTTTATTTATATATGTACATGTTCTAGATTGTACTTCCACAACAATATAATACACAAGTGTATAAAGTCACTCCCTGCCACAGATTTGGTTTGAGCAAAAAAATCCCAAATATTTTGCAACCTTGTTTGTTTACTCACTCCAAGAATTCTCTTTCAGAACAACTCAGCCTATAGCCTCTCTTTCTCTAAGCAATAATTCTGATTTGAACTAACCTATCACACTTCTACGATCATCCATCAAGTCATCATAAACACCTCAATTTTTTCACAAAGTTACTGGCAACTGTCAATGAAGTGTTGTATTGCAGATTAAAGCAATAGTGGTCGATTGCTATAAACATCCAGAATGTAGCACACACACAAAAAAATAAAGATTAAAACCACCTTCAGACATCAAAATCCAAGGGAAATTAGTGTAAAGTGTCCTAAAATTTTAAAAATAATAATACATATGAATTACTGCAAGTGTTCCCACACTTAAAACTTCAACATTACTATTTTATTTTTTTTTTTCTTAAAAAAATAAATAAATCCTTTTTATTTTAGAGCAAAAAACCCTTGGGCTCCGTCATGTGAGTGTGGACACTATAAGAGCAGGTGAAACAAGGAGGAAAGGTTGTTCTCAAATACATCATAAAATAAATAATAAAATAAAATGAGAAACAGCAGCACTGAAAATTGCAGAGATTTAACGCTGAAAAGTAATACAGGAATGGCCTCTGTATATTCCTACAGAAATTTGCTTCGAGTTGAGCAAATTAACAACCTTTGAAATACCAAATACTGAGAAGCACATTTTCATCATTTTCCCCCTCTGTGCTATTCAAAGTGCATAGCTAAGGAAGAATGAGAATGGAACTGAAGCCTGACTGCTGTTCATATTTTTAAGTTGTATAGTATGTACAGTTTTACCATGAATTGACTTGGGACAGAGCTTGTGTGAAACTTTCTTACTAAAGTCATATTTTTCTTTCAGGAAAAAAAAAAAAATAAAAAGTAATCTGGAAGGTATTATGTACCCCAGTGCAATTCCTAGTCAGTGATATTCCCTCCTTCCCCAGTTTAACAAGAGCCAAAAGATTAGGAAATTTACCTGGGGTAGATTTCCAAATTCAAGTCCCCAGGCTAGCTGCTTCACAGGAATGACAAGAACTAACCACCAAGGTATCTTCCCTTTCAAGTACTCATTGGAGCTGTTCCACCTTATACTAATAACAGGCAACGTACTGCAAAAAGGGAGAAAAAAAAAGCAGTATTTTTGGCCACTTTCTATGACTATGGGAGGCACTAAACATGACAAATCCCATATCTTAAATCAGCTTCTTGACCAAGGACTCTTCTACAATATTGTGCTCCCTTCATCATACCTAGCTGAAAGAAATCCATACAAACGGTCAGCATATTCAGATCAGTTAGATGGAAACCTAAAGTAGTAGATAGCAGTCGTACTGGCTTTACAAGCTGAGTCTGAAGTCAAAGAGAATTCAACAACACTTAAACCACTTCAGTGCCCTTGAAAAATCCCCATGAGTGCCTATCCTGATGTGTCTTTCCACTCTTGACAACCTAGTATGAGTGCCTTGTATAGGTCTATAAACTAGAGAAACAGAGAAGTATGTCTCTGGCAGAGCAGAGAAAACAGCAAGCAGATTCTCCAAATCCACCTGTAGAGTGCTCACTGACTATAAAGAACTACAGCATGGCATTTCCTCAAAGTGGTAGGTGCCTGAAATTCTGGTAATAGCATTCCTGGGAGTTCTCTCCCTCTCCTCTCCACAAGTCATTTACTTTAAACAGTGTTAGAAAACTCCTTGCATAAGATTTTATGCTGAAACACTTCTATGGTATATTCAATTCTCAAATTTTACATCACAAATGATTATTCTGCTTCTTAAATAAAGCATGTAGTATGAAAGTTTAAGAGCAAGATGTTATATTATGCCCCTCTTCCCCACACACTCCAAGCTATCTCATTCAAAAGCCTCCTCACATTCCTTACCGATGCATTAGCTAAAAATAAAAATAAAAATAAAAAAATAAATCTTATGCACTCAATCTTAAGTTACCAGAGCTAGCTGTATGTTTTCCTACCTTCCTTAACAGCCAAACAATCTTTAGGTGTGACTGCACATTACTATTCCATCAATGACAGATCTGGTTTAAGTTTGTATATCCTTTACTTTTGAGGTTTGTACTCCTACTGAGGGCTACTTTCCTTCTGTTGTGCTGACTCAAATGCTTACGTAGAAGTGTATTTGTTAGGATCCTGTTAATGTTATAAAGATAAAATGAAAAAACAATTTATTTATTTATTTATTTATTAAACAGATCATTACAGATCTTCCTTGAAGTATCACAGTGTAAACACTTGAATTGAGCAATAGAAAGAAAGCAACTGCTGGAACAGAGCAAAACTGAAGAATAGTACGTTGTGTAATCTCTATACTGTATCTGGTACTGAACAAACCATTAGCATAAAACCATAACCATGATATTATAACCTTTTGCTTTTTCCTCTCCATCTGTGATCATCATGAATTCTTCCTGCCAAAATCCTCCTTGTGGGAACTTTGGTCCCTTCTTCTAGCTTTAAATTGTGTTTGAACATGCAAATTCTCATACAGTTCTTTAACACTGCACTTTTCAAACATTATTCACGTGCAGCTTTACTGTAACTCAATGAGACTACCCAACATCTGAGAATTAAAGAAGTAATTACTTTTTTTTTTTTTTTTTTTTTTGGTAGTTTTGTCATATGTTCTCTGAGCTCAATTTAGATGATCTGCCTAAGTGTCATCATAGCTCTTCCCAAATGTTGATTATCTTCCTTGTTGATCTGGACTATAAGCTCAGTTGGTCAGGCACCATTTACACACAGTGTTCATACAGTATGTAGAGCACTGGAGGCTCCCACTTTTCATCGATCCTCAAGGTAAAGAAGTAATAAGAAGATTCAATAATATGTTCGGTTTCGGATTTCCACTTACTTGAAATGAAAATCTGCTGGTTTGTTTAGGTCACTAAAGTTTACTTCTCAGTTAGCTCTGATACTAGTCAAGAATTTCAGGTAAGAGAAACTAGTTGGAACCAAAATGTTCACTGCAGACAAACAGACCAATAAACACATCTCTGAAAAAAAGATGGTTATCATTCAGATAACTATAGTAATTATTGCATATTTCATTACCAAATATGAAATACTTTTTATTAATGAAATATTACAAGATATTACACAAACACATCTAAAGTTTCCAGAAACAAGACAGTCTATTCAAGAACAGAAATAGATCACAAAATTAAGGAATGTAGTCCTAGACACACAACAGCACGCATAATTCAGAGTAAGTATTCCATTTTAACAAACAAGATCTGAATGTGGAGCATGTAACTTTGCAATTTGTATTTTTCTCTTAATGCTTTTATTTATTTTATTTTTATTTTTGAAATGAATGGACTGTTAAGTGCAAATTGCAACATAACCTCCCAACATCACAAAGTAAGCCAGAGTCAGATGCTCCTCAGTTGGTTCCAAAAGTTACTATGCAAATGCTGACTCTGGTTATGGTAGGAGGAACACTTGACCTAATGGTCAAGTGAGACTGAAGATGTAGAGAGAAAATACATAAACAATATTGTTGAAACTGACGATTTTAATAAGAGCTAGAGTACTGATTAACAGTGGAGAATAGAGATGCAACATGTTATCCTGAAATTACAAAACAAACATTGTTGTCTGCTGGGACACTGCTTCTCAGTAATTTGGTGATGGTTGCCTACATCCTCAGCAATTTTAGGAGAATGGGGGAGACTAAACAATGCTTACCAGCCTCCCACACTGTTGAATAAACAAAAAAGAAATGCTGACCGAAGGCAGCTGGTTCTATCTCAAAGGTATCTAAAAGGCAAGTTGGGGTAGACAGAACAACATATAATTGGGAAGACCCGCAGCCACTTCCAATTAAAATACCTCAGGAAAACAGATGCTGTACCCCACTACTTTTCTTACCGAATGATTTCAGAGGACGATGAAGGAGATGGGTGCGTTGGGAGGTAAGTGACTACAGCATGATGGTGAATACACATGTAATCAGACACACAGTGTGGTTTACTTTGTGCCATCAGGCATCAGATGTGTCTAACTCCAGTAGTCACAACGGACAATGGATACCCCCTAGATTAGAAAGAGGTCACAGATATTTATCTATACAGTTTACCAATGGATAAATTCCCTGGAAATCATTACATTGAAAATGAATTTCTGAAACCACTTGGTAGTTAGCCTACAGTTAAAGACTTTGAACAGGAATTAACAGGAGCAGGTACTGGATTCAACAGCCTCTGCTGCAAAATTAGTTGGACTAACTGGTAAAAATAGTCTCTTCTTGCCTTAAAGTCTACTACATGTTATTCTTTGTGATGGTCCTCACCTCATGCCACATAAACAGTATCTGGGGAAATATACTGTTCACACTGCAGGAGGAAGCATAAGCCCACTCAGTGTTGTGAAGCCCTGTGAAAAAGCACAGAACTGGGGAGCACACCTAATGTGCTTGAGGAACAAGGAAGGACTTGGCACTACCTCACATTCAGAGGAGGCAAAAGATGGAGAAAGTGGGGGTGGGGAAGAAAACCAAAATCACTCCTGTGATATGGCAAATCCTCACATTAATAGACATGGGGGCAGGGAATAGTTTAGGCACCAAGCTGACAGAACAGCCCTTCCACCCCCTCAAAAGTCTAATTCTCCATGAGGATACTCAGCTTCAGTTTACATTTGTTATCAGGTCAGCTTTATATGCAGCCTAAACAATAAAATACATGCAGGAGAGGGGGAGGAGGGCAGACTGAATGCATTCTGATTTATCACATAAATCAGGGACAGACTCATTCTTGTACTATTCCTATCCTCATTCACACAGGTAAGAAAGAGGAAAAGGGAGGAAAAACTCCTGAGAGGGAAAAAAAAAAAAAAAAAGAAGAAGAAAAAAAAAAAAGCCTTTTTATTTTGCTAAAGGACCCCAGGGAAGGGCCCCTGATGCAGAGGCCCTGCTTTTACAAATGCTTCCCTTTCCTTACATGGTTCCTTTAATACAAGTAAAAATTCCAAATTCCTCATTTGTTTAGCCTGAAATCCCTTGCACATTTCCCACAAACTACTTCCTTTTCTCTCTTTTTAGCTGGACTCCCTCTCTTTTTAATGAAGAGAAGTTCAGAGAGTTTTTCCCATGAATAGATGGCGGGCACCTGGGAGTTATGAATTTTAAAGTGATCATTTTCTTTCAGCCCTGCCGGACAATGGGGATCTCCTTTTGACTCACTTTCACAGCTTTGAGAGGCTCTCAGATCAGCCACATTCCAATCAGACTGGAGTCAGATCAGAGCCGGGCTGGACTGCATCAAGGTCTCTCGCACAGAAAGACAAGGAGCAGATGGCCAACACTGAGCTCTCCTCCCCTTTTCAGAGCGCAATGGAAGGCAATGTGGGAAAGCGTTCCCCCAGCATTGCCTATTGATTTCTGAATAGGACCACCACATGCCACCAGCCTGTAGGTATGAACCTCTGTTAACAGATGGTGAGATCATTATGAGCAATTAATTCCTTTAATGTATCAGTGGGAACATGTTGGAAAGGGTGATGCAAGCACAGAGTGAATAGTGAACTTCTCATTCCTCAGGGAGAGCTGCAGCTACATCACTGAAGGATGGGAACAGTCTTTTAAGAGTCTCTGCACATACTGAGAACCAGAGTTAGCCATTTGGTCCACAGAAACAAGACATGGTTTTTATTAACTAATCATCCCTCCCTCGTTGATATGTGATTAACAACAGATTTCTTTCTAGGTCATTTTTGGAGAGACAAACAATTCACAACAATGGGAAAAAAAAAATCCTGAACTATCAACAGGATAGGAACACAGGGAATCCGATCCTAAAGATGATGAGGGAATACTGCTATAAAACTTTTTGTTACATAAAATTTAATTTAAACTGACTATAAATTAATAAGGAAACAGACTATTTTGAACACAGCAATGTGTATATAAATAAATGAGAGGGATTCATAATAGCTCTTAGCACTGAAAATAGAAGCATGCAGAATAAGCCCTTAGCAGACTTGTCAGAAAGTTACTACCAAAGGATTTTACACACAAATAATAGATGGTACAATTTAAATATAGATATCAAATTGAAATGCAGAGAAATCCACAGAAATACTGCATATTTACTGCTGTTCATTGTGATCTGAGTGAATTAAAATTCAGTGTGCTAATAACAACTGTAAGACTGGGACATTCCCGCATCATCTGCTTTACATGCATTTATATGACAGGTTTCTTTCTTTTTTTTTTTTTTCTTCCTATTTTAGAGATGGAAAAACCGAGAGCACAATATAGGTGCCTAGTTAGCTCTTGGTCTTAAAAATGACAGCAGAAAGTGAACAGGAAATACAGGCAACTATTCACTTATTCATATTTAAATGACACTTTTTGCTTGTAATTAAGACACTCAAGTCGTGTCTCTGTTCATGAAATTTACATAACTGTACAATAGCTTGCCTAAGTGAACAGCAAATGGTAGTTAACCTTGAAGTGTATTATCTTAATTGAATAAATCTGGCTATAGTTCAATAAATTTAAACAGAAAGATATCTTTAAACTACTAAAATCATTTTTAAAAACACATTTGCTTTTACGTGTTAAGATGGCTCACTATTTTCCCTTCTTGTTTTTTATTTCTGCTGTAACATTGGTCCCTAAAAAAAAAAAAAAAGAAACCATTGCAGAACACCCAAGACATTGATACATGTTTTCTGTTTTCTCCTTATTGTTTGCAGTTTGAGTCAGTGTCACATTCTGGAAAGCCTTGATAAGAATATCAGAATATTGAATCAAAATGTGTAACTTGCCTGTTTGAGATAGTCCCTTACCTACTTTCTCTGTCCTTATTGGACTTCTGCTCCTCCCCTCCCCCTATGTACCAGCTGAGTATCCCATCACATAGTGAGAAATGTAGGTGGGAGAATATAGATTTTTGCATAGGTTAAATAGGAAAGCCACATTCCACCACTCTCTCATTTAAATCAGATTTACATGGGGTGTAAATCCCCTCAGAATAGAGCCATTCACAAAGGGCTCAGAATGTTCCCCTCACAACACTGATTACATTAAATCAGTAGCAATCATGTTTCTTGGATTATATAGTTACAGCAAGAGAAACTCTGCAGCATATTTATATTTGCATGAAATAAGTTAATGCAAAGCCACCTGTGCCTTTTATCAGTTTACAAGAAAAACAGGAGCACAGGTGTTTCAGCAATATAGCTATGTATTTTTACATGAATTTACAAACACTAAAAGTGAACATATTGTTACTAAATTCAGCCACACACACACACAGTTTGGAGGACAATATTTTGGATTTTGTTTGGGCTGCCTTTGTCTTTAAAAAAAAATACAAAAGACTAGTTTCTTGGCCATCAGCAACCGCTATAATTTGGGCTTTTCTCCCTCTCACAATGTTCACCATTGTACCTTGTGCAACATAGATTGTACATGCTCAGTTCTAACCCACAGTGCTGGCAAGAAGCATTCACACTGTGAATTACCATTTTTCCCAGCATCTTGTGCTAGTCAAAAGACAGCACAATAATACACTAGAAGTGCCTTTGTCTGTTAAAACATTGTTCTTCATCACTACATGAAAAGCAAATTGTCTTTGTATAGAGGAAGAGTGGCACACAGTAGCTCTGGGAGTAAGAAGGAATTTGTATCACTAGTTGATCACCTCATAGGTATACATGTCAGTTTCTTCCTCAGTAGCACATACTTTGATGTTTTGGATAAAATTTTGGCTGTATCTTTTTTAATTATTAGTCATATTAGAATATGAGTCCAGGAGGATCATTTGTTTTTTGTCTTTAGAGAAAACATTCACACTTTCCCATACAAGGTTGTTGTTTCTTGGTTTGAAGATCTGAGGGAAAGGGAGCACATTACCAAAAGTGTACATCCACCAGGTTCTAAGCTGAACAGAACAGAATATCCTGAGTTGGAAAGGATTCCACAAGGAATCAATTCAATTGCTCATCAGTTGCTGGTTGCATGGCTTGATTTGATGCACATCTAAAATGAAAGCAGATCAGAAAACCTCATCCTGTCATTGGGTTCAATTCAGAAAGCACGTCATCAAATTATGAATTATGTAAATCTTTTCTGATCTGTTCTACTGAGGACTTTGCAAGATGTATGGGAAGAAGTTTTTTTCCCTTTGGGTACAACCTCCAACCCACATCGATCAGAGGACATGTGAAGTCTCATGTCACCTGCTACCTGTGAACTTACTATGTGTGACTGACTCTTTGCTGGTCGTAATGCTCTATTGCTTACACACATGCCTGCTCCACCAAGCATCCTCCCACAGTTCAAGAAAGTGATTAAATGGAGGAGCAGAGGCCCAGGAAACCTTGGCTCATCTCCTCTCCATCAAGACACCCCAAATTCCATAACGTTTGTATGGGATAAAGAAACATGGTCAGTAATTCAACAATTACTCACTCTAGATGAGAATCCACTGATCCTCCCCCTTGCCACAACCCTCCCAAAATGCAGGTAATAAAATCTACTCATTTTGCTCCCAACAAAGATTATAATCACAGTTTACAACAAAGACAGCTGAAATCATTAGCTCCCCCATAGTAAATTGAAGTAATTCTGCCTGTCGTGTCACAGCCAAATTTATTCAGTATGGATAAATCATATTTTAGAGACCTATGAATTGAAAATATCCCTTACAATTCTACACACCCGTGGTGCTGGTCTAGCAGTACAAGTATAACTATACTGTATAACACTGGAGCAGAGGTTTAGTAGGGGAAACCCATTGGGCATATGTCCACAGAGCCTGCATTCCTCGGCATTCAAGGATAGATTTGTAGGTTTTGGAATCTTTTCCAGTTTAGTATGCACCTACATGGACAGCTTTCCAAAATTAGCACATATGTAGGAGCTCTCCTTAAAGTCACGACAACACGTACTGAATTTCAGGCCACTGTTAAGGCAGGAAGTTCTCATACTAACCCAAATTTGACCATTTATGAGTCTTTTTTCTTTGATTTTAGGAATTCAAAAAAGTACATCTTGGATCTCTTAAAAAATAAATATTTGATATATATATTAATAATCTCCAAAAAGTTTAAATGACTTTCCTTTATGGAGAGTTCCTGTTCTTTATTTATGTGTAGGTTCTTTTTATTTAGCACATCTGTAATAGCACTTTTCCATTACATGGGAACATACCTAATACACAATTAGAAATATGGATTACTTTCAGCCACGGAAAATGAATCAGTTTGAATCTGAAAGCAGAGAACCTCTTTGTGTAGATGAGGAGACACTTCAGCAAACTCCAGGGTGTCTGAGCACTCGATTCAGGAGACAAACCACCATTCCATTGCCAAGAGCTAAGCTCTGATTAGGGCACAACACTATGCCACAGGACCAAGAAATGGCACACAGCCACTTTACAATATAACTGCTCACAGTTCAACTTCTTTTAGAAGTTCTGGACACTACCTGACACAACAGACAAAATGCAAAATAAGTTTTGCTGCAAACACACCAGCCCCAATCTACTCTTTGATTCAAGTAACCGACCTCAGATTACACACAGGTCCTTCCAAAAGAACACTTCATTATTGCTTCCAACATTAACTTTAAATAGAAAATAAATGGGAGAATGACATTATGCTTCAAGTTCACATTACCTGGGGTTAGGTTGTGCTTTTTGTTGTTGGTGGTGGTTGTTTATTTTTTTCTAATATAGCTTGCAAGATCAGATAGTCTAACCAGAACATATCAAAATACACTGTTCGGCTTGAACAGTCACATATAAATCAAGCCATAAAAGCATTCAGCACCAAAATCCTTGGCAACAGAATGATCTGTTGCCTGCATACCACTCACATTAAGTACTTGCAAGCACTCTAAGTTTTGGTGCATTTTTAACAGCATGTAAATATCTCGTCTAGAAACACTAGCGATATCCAGCTCCCAGCAGTTCTTTTCAATTGAAACCAGTCTGTAGAAGAGGAGGAGGGAGAGAAATACTAAGTAACAGCAAAAAACAAATTCCTAAACCTCTAAACATAATGTAGGTGTTTGCAGTTTAACCTTTTCTCCAGAATCAGCTGAAAGACACAGATCATCAACTGTAGGAAAGATGGAACTAAAACCTTGGACATCCAGTGTTCAGGAATATTTTCACAGGTATTCTAGATATATCCATTTCAGAGTTAAGGACTGAACTGCTGACCCAGAATTCTTGCTTAATTTTCTCTCTCACAAATATGGATGTGAAACTGGAAAAACAGTCCTTCATATCAGTCTACACTGCTAAGGTTCAGTTAGGAAAACCTTAGTAAATTCTCCCTGTTTACCTGTTGACTAAAAAGCATGACCAACACTAAAAGGGCCTACAAGCAAGCTCTGAAAACTTAAGCACTGGCTTACTGTTCAAGAGGCATAAAAAGTATAGAACAGGAATACATGCAAAGTGTAAAAAACTACAAATAATGAGGTTCTCCAAAACTCACCAGCAAATGCCAAACCATGCATATCAACATGAGAATAAGGGATAGGACTTTTGGGAGAAAGGAAGGCTTGGATTTTTTGTTTTGTTTTGTTTTGTTTTAATTCTAAAAGTATGCTTGCTCAGGCTACTGAAAAACCTGATACTTTAAAATTAGCTCCTGTTACCAGTGTCATATACTGTGTCACAGCTCTCAGAAAGCATCCCTGCAAAGCAGCTGGGGTTTTTGCACACCACTTGAACAAGTCCTTCAGCAAAGAAATAACTCCATTCCCAGGTAGACAGAGAGAAAAGGAAACCAAAAGCCAAATCAGAGCATGCTGCAACCTGCCACCACTTCAACAGAGCAGCAGTAAGAACTCCAAAGTATTGTTTCCGTCTCTCCAAGTCTGTCCTGACCAGATAGAAAACAACAAATTTTGTCTTACCTTCCACAAAGAAGCAGCATCCTGCAAGCAGCACATCTGAATGTGCTATCTGCTAAGCTACTTTCTTTCAAGGGAACTAAAGATGTAAATTTTGTTTTTATCTTGTGTCACTGTGCATATACACCATGGGGCTCTTACTTTCCAGTATCTTTGATATTGTCTCTCTGTGCATTTATGTTTGAAATTACCGATTCTTTAAAAACTAAATAAGGTTGAAACCTGCCCTCTTTAGTAAAATTTAAAATATATAAGCATATTTCTCAAAGCAACTGCTTAAGGTAGGTGTAAGAGCCCTGTTAGAGCCAATGACTTTACTCAGGGTATAAGTGATCAAAATGTAGTTGAAGTCTAAGCTGACTTCAGGAACTAGGGAAAAAAGAAACCACACCACAGAAAGCATACACGTGCAAACCTTTCTACTCTAGAATTGCCATTGCTGGTACTGAAACATGTTAGAAACACAGAGAGCTGCAAAAATAGCTGTGCTACACTGGCAAAGTGCCCTGTGAGCTCAGTGCCTAAGTTTCTTTAAGGCATTATCTTTCATCCCCTCCAAGACAATACAAGTTTAGATTTAGTTAGTAATGTCTTCCATTGACTTGTATGAAATGGTGCCAAACAACTACTTATGACAGAAGGTATACTCTTACAGATTCATAGAGAATGTTTATATAGAGTCATAAAGTTTAAACCAAGGCTCTCATTGCATGAGTCTCTTGCAAGTTTTGTCTGCTAAGTCTTGGAGAAATCATAGCCTCATTTAAATCAACAAATGGTTTAAGAGTAACTTCAGAGTCCAAAATTTCACGCTAAAGTTATAGCTAGATTTTTAAAGAAAGCTGCAAAATCCAGTTCCCTAAGACTGAAGGGCATTTAAATTAGAGTTGCAGATGTATAACAAGTCCTTGGAACAGAATCTGCCCATTGTCACACTAATTTTATGCCTCAAGCCCAATACAGGTGCAGTACAAAAGGTATAAACTATATTATTATGTGAGGATTAACCTAATAGCTTTGATATTAATAGGAGGTTGACCCTGCTGGAAAACAATGGGTTTGATGAAAATAGAATTCATCAGAGCTCTTCGGTAAAGTGTTGGTCATCTGCCAACAATACTTCAGAAGGAAGCAAGTCTCATCCAATTCTACTTCAAAGGTATGAACAGTTAAAATAAAGAAGGAAGAACTTGGCTGACCTCTTCCAATTGTCAGCACTTGTGCACCTTGTTTTCTATTTTAACAAGGACAGAATAATAATAATAATAATAATAATAACAACAACAACAACAGCAACAAAACCTGCAGGGAGGCATCTCCTTGCAAATGCCTGTTTCACACTGTCAGATCTTCAACGCAGTCTGTGTTGCACATGCTTGCCAAGAACCCCATCAGAAGGTTTTCATGTGAACAAGGTTCAAAGTAAAGAAACAAGAAATTTAGGTGTAAAACCCAGCAAAACACTTCTCAACAGAATTAGGAGGTACATGAATCTGAACTGCTGAAGCAACAGTCTGGTTCTCTCTAGGGTAAAATTTTCACAGCACAGATGATGATTCAAGAACCTGCAGTCTTTTGTTTTCTCTGTGGGGTACCCTTGAATTTTTAAGCACCTACTCTCTGTGTAGGAATATTAGGAGTCCTTCTGATTTCTAAATTCTGTGCAGCCTGCCAGAAAAGACATGCCACATGCTTCGTCAGGTACACAAAATCCTCTACCTCTGCAATAAATTTTTGCAACTGAAAGTGTCAGATAGAAAAGGATTCTTTTATCTTCATTGGCCATATGAGTACCTTTTGCGCATCTGAATTCATCTAGTGTCAGCTGTTAGCTACTTGCTTATGTTTCACATCATACTTCCATAATCCATTTAATCTGTCGTTGCTCAGTGCTGCTGATTAAAGGGCCAGTCCCATCTTCCTTCTCCATATTGTGTCCATTTATTCCCACTGCCTCCCTTGCATCAGTACTATAATTGGTGTGAAGAATCAAACCAGAAACCTGAGTAAGCTGAAAACCAAATTATTTCTGGTTTCTGCAGGTTAGGAAATTCATTTGGCAACAAGCTACCTCAGTTTCACAGAGAAAGCACAAATAATAGAGCTAGCACATGGGAGAGGCAAGAATAAGCAAAGCAACTAGATGACAGGGGGAATGTCCTTTTCAGCAGCCACATTAAATTATGCCATATAATACAGATCAAGGAGCTATGGCACTAATCTGCTAAATTAATCAGTGCAACACCTCACTCAGGGATATAGACAATTCTCTGTTAACAGAAGACTAGGTCTCCAAAACCATATGCCTAGCTTCTCTCAAAGATACTGACTCACTGAGGAAATATTGGAGTGAAACTCTATAGTTTCCTTTATACAGCAGCAATAGGATTCTATTGGTCTCTTCTGGCTTTAACACATATACAATTTGTGTGATAACAACCTTCCCCTTCTTCCAATACACTAGCATATTAGAAATTTATCAACCCCCTAACAAATGATTTAACATTTAACAAAATCAAAAGACTCCCTCAATACACAATGTATGGGGTCTACAGAAACATTGGTAGGCCTTGCATAGTTGTGTGCCCAGTCTGATGGTGAAAATGGTTGTGTGGTCTACTTTATTCCAGAACCACAGAATATTTTCAGTCAACAAAACATGCTGAAAAGGGTCGTTGGAAATGTAAGGGTTTTTGTAGTGAATTTCACCATTCTTCCCATACCGAGTCTGACTAAAATTCCATAGCATACTATTATGAAGAGATGATTAAAAAGACAAGATTTATTGACATCTTGCCCTTGAAAAGGTAGAAAAATAACCTAGAACAATGAATAGATCTACAGGTTTTCACTGCCTCCTGCTGGCCTCGAAGTTAATGTTTTTGCAGGCATATGGTGTCAGGGGATCTGCCATTGTTTTGCTCAGTTTGTCACCAAGAGAGATTCTCACAGACAAACCCATACAGAACAAGTCATACTGTGGGCTTCCAGCTCATTCTCTCAGAAGCAAGAAATATGCAACAACTTGCATTGCTGTTGATCTCACCTCCCAGACATACAGCTGGATGATAAAACTGATCTTTGATCTAGCTTCTTTTGGCACATCAGGTTTGATAACAAGATAAAGGCAGCAGAGCCACTCCACAGCTCAACACCCATTATCCAGTAGTGTTTCAGGCTTCAAGAACTTCTGTGACTTCTGATCTGGTGCAGCCTTCCAGCTTGGCATCCCTTGGCAGACATGGTCCTTCACTCAACAGGTGACTTGAAGTGTCACTGACTAAGGAACTGGAACAACGGTGATATTATGAAAAGCCAGTTCTTAGATGGGCTAATTAGCCTGAGCAAAACATGTCAGTAATGCCACTCTATTGCTTGCAATGCTCAAGCTCTCTTTTCTGAAGTTAGACCAGACCTCTCTGCACAACACTGCATTATCCTGGTGTGACATATAACAAAAATCCAGGCAAAACAGATTTTCAGTTATCTCTTATACACAACTCTGTCATACACACACACACACACACACACACACACACACACACACACACACTCATTTCAGTGTGTGGCCTATGGACACTGTTGCTGCACAAGAAGGTTCAGACTCCTTAATTCTAAAGAATTCACAGCTAGTGTTTTGCACAGGTCACCATAATGTTGGTCCTCATTCTTTCTTTGCAAAGTTCTTACATGTTAAATTCTGCTCAGAACCATCCCCTCTGGCAAACCCCAAATGTCAGTTGACTCCCCCAAAACATCTTGTTAGGTTGTGGGCAGAGCAGAAAGTTTTCTTCAAACCACAGGGTCTATATGAAAATTAAAATAATAATCAATACAATAACAATAAATAAAATAACAATTTAAAAAAAAATATGTTGATTGGCTTTGCCACCTGTGCATAAATCGTAAGGAGTTCAGCAGGAATCCCTTATAGTTCCTCATAAAACACATTCAGGATTGCACTTCCAGTTTAGACATTCACGACACCAGTGCCATTTGGAGGCTGCTTTTAAGTTATTCGCCTCGTTTAGATTTAGACCCTGCAACCATTACTTTGACTTTCAAGACACCTCTGAGAACCCCCAAGGAATCTGACAGGGAGAAGATATCTGTTGCTATATTAAGCATTCTAAGAAATGTGGGGTGGTCCCATGAGACATGAGCAAACCTGTAAAAACAACATAGAGATTCTTCTCCACTGTTCAACTTAACACCAGCACTCAGTCCTCCAGCCAACTATTTTCTCTTTTGTGCATACAAACACCTTCCATATGATCCAAGGAATGGAAGTTCAAACTTTGAGTTTCTGAAAAAGTCAGCAAGAGCAGAGAAGGCCTGGTAGTTCTGTCTGGGATTCTGTAAGATAAAATAACTCAGAGCATTTCGATGTTTCTGGTAAGTGGGACTCCTACCTTCCACAACCTCAGAGTTCCACCAGCCCTCTTCCTATGACAGCAAACCAGGATGTCAGTGATTCAGATGATTACAGAAAACATCCCAGATGTTTTCTGTAATGAAAATTATAACACAAATCTATCTGTTAGGCCATTTTTCTTATCTTGAACATCCTCTTGTTTTCCAAATTGTGTTTTCTCACACTGCAATATCAAGCAAGCAATATTCAAGCAATATCAAAAAAAAATTTCCCCTTAAAATGTAGAAACAAGCCCCAGATAAATTCCAACAGGTATGGAAAAATAAGTTTTTCTAAAGCAAAGTTGTTGCCATAACTGCATTTTGGAGTATATAGGCTTCATTCTTATTGCCACTCATGAATTAGCAGCCTACGAAACAAAAAATTACATTCTCATTTCTCAAATTTCCTCATCTGAGGCTGGTGGGGGGAAAAAAAGCAAGGTATGCAAATATTTCATACATAAGCACACATATGCATGTATTTTGATATGTAAGTCTGTTCATTACATGTTTAGTTCTAGCGGTAAAAGTTGACTCCAGTTATTAAAGTGTAAAATGGATTAACAGGTCTCCCTATATATAGTACCCTCAATATGTCACAGTTGTGTATTACTACAAAACACTGAATGCAACACATTGCTTTGATTCAGAATGACTGAGTGGAGATACACAAACAGCAAACATACCAAAACATACTCAAGTCTTGGAGTGCTCGCACACTATTATGTATACAAAGAGAAGATGGTAGACTGGAATTTTTGTAGAGAACAAGGAGCTTCAAAAGCTGTGCTTGGCAAAAGCAACTGTGACTGTGTTTGCAGGGCTGCTCGTAGTTGTTGATGTTTGATCCTTGAGCATTTAATTTTTAAGCTCTGATATTGTGATAGCTTGGATAATATGGATAATTTGTTCTCAAACCAATGAGCTGGGTTAAATTCTGCTCTAATTAAGGGTCTCCCCCTTCCTCCCCCCCACCGAAGGAATCAATGCAGTCCTTTACATCTTTACATCTGGTCTTTTATCACATGAGATTTCTCACAAGGTAAATCCTACCATTTATAAAAGTTTAAGCAGAACTCAAACATACCTTTAAGTTCTTTAGCAAGTGCTTGTTTTTTCCAGGAGTATCTTGGCCAACAGGGCTGATAGATAACAAGAACTCTTGCACTTCAGACGGGGCATGTACCCTCCCAGTGCAAGCTACTTAAACTCAGTAAAGTTGATTTTAGGATTAGAAATTACATACATTGTACCTATTTGTAGATTACAGTGCAGCTCTGCTTATACAAGGCAGGTCTCAGAGGTGTGTCTCTGCTGATTCCAAGTGTATAGAGCCTTCTTGTAAATCATATTACCTTGCACAATTTTCAAAAAATATGTAGAAAAAAAAAAAAAAACAACTCTCAGAATGTTAGAAAAAAAATGTTGAGACTTTGCCACAAAAGACTAATTCAATCAGGCATGCTACACAGAAGACACCATTCAATTTTTTTGCAGCACCTCTGTAACAATCTAGCTGCAAGCGTATGATCCCCTCTCAACACGAAGGCAAAGGTTTGGAATTAAAAATGGAAGCATGTTCTAGAAGAAAGTGTTATATACAGGATCTTTTCCACCTTGATTCAGGATCTTACCTAAAAGGGAAAGATCTTCCCTCACCTCTTATTTATCACAATCCTGTAGGAACAAGATCCCCTGTGGCATGTGGGCATACTCTCTCTAAAGACAATGAGGAAATAGTCCAGAGAATTTCATTCATCTTGATATCTTTTGCTGTCTAAAAGTCAGGCATCTAATCTAAACTAGACATCTAGGCTGCCTCAAAAGAGAGAGAAGCATCTCCAGACAGTGATTCATCTCACCCTAAAATTCATATTTTAGATAGGGGGAGGGGGACCTGCACAGGTACCTGGAGAGTATGATCACTCTCTACTGACCAGGAAGGGGGCCATCCTGTTGAGTATTTACAGACTTTTAAACAACTGAAGACAGAAGAACTGCCACATCTATAGGGCTCTACATCACAGCTCAAGACACTTCCATCTAAGCAAGCTTAACATTAAGTAGCTGAGGGGCTGCCAACAACAGTCCTGCTGTAACAGAACACCACATACTGGCACTATAAAACCAGCCTTAAGAGCTCGTATCAGTGGTCCACATTATGCTCTGGCAATAGCAAGATTCTTTTTTTTTTCTTTTTTTTTTTTTTTTATTTGATATAGTTTAGGATTGTCATCTTGGCCACCATTGTCACTGCCACATCTAACAGGCTTACCACAGACTAAAATTACAAAACCTTGTTCACTGAGCTTTGTAAAGCAGCAGAGTTCTGTGGTTATTCAGTTGTTTGGCCTTCCCTTTGCAGAAGAACATGAATACAACGGACCGCTTCTGTTTGATAAACAAGCCTCTCATCTGCAGGCTGGTCTTCAGAGGCATTGAGAATCTGTACTAACCACAGGAGACCTCAGGTATCTTCTGACCATCCAGTTGCAAAGGGCCCTCCTGTTTAAGGTGCATTCTTCTGGTTTGTTCATTTTTCTGCACCACATTCAATAGCATGGAGCCTGAGCTGATGGTTTTTCCTCCATTGAACTGATCTCATAGAAAATACAATTCTTGTTCTTTATATCATAGACAGTAGTTGTAGAACATTTTTGTCTCATACAAAGAAGTATTTGATATACCTACCCATTTAGCAAAAAAGAGATTATCTCCAAATAATCTTTCTTCCCACCCAGAAACTCTATTCCTAAAACTTCTACCAAGGTCTGTGATTAGCATATCCCTGTAATCTGCTGAGGGACTCGTTACACAAACTCACAAAAACAGATAGCAAACAGAGAGAGTGTTCTTAAGGACGTTTAAATAAATCCATCTGCGTCATGCAAATTTGACCTCTCAGAAGAAGAGCAATAGAATATGAAGCTTTTCACTATAGGTCATGGTTCAAAATTGGCAAAGCTCAATAGCAATTGGTGTTGCCAAATTGAAGCTTTTAATTTCGCCCACAGAAGCATACTGATTATACAGTCCTGAATTACTCTTTGACAAATATTATAGTTGCTTGATAGTCTGCCTCTTGAAAACAACATAAACACCAAGAATTTCCATCATCTAAGAAAACTTGATGTAACAAAGACATCTCCCAATGAGGAGAACATTGACTCTGAGACACGTCAGAAGTGATCAGATTGTGCAGGCGATATTGTTGGAAAATTTGTCTTCCAGAACTATGGAGGTGACCTTTTATGAGCACAACAATCAGATTAAACAAAACACAGAAAAAGATGTAGGGAAAAAAAAAAAAAAAAAAAAAAAAAAAAAAGAGGGAGAGAGAGAGAAGAAGAAGGATTTTAAAACATGTAGATAATGTTTCTTAGGCATCCTTGAAGATTAAAGGCAGAAGTCAGCTGGACCAGTTGTACAGCACACTCAGTACAGGCTTCAAAGATCAGAAAGCCAGAAGTTGCACAACTGGAAGTTAAATTTGATTTATTCAGCAGCATAGGGCTGGGAGGGGCACAGCAGCTTCTCAGTATTTCACAATGGGGACTCTTCTTTATTCATCCTGCCTAATTATATACTGACACTGGGAAATTGCATTATGAGGGCAGTAACTTCTCTAAATAATTGTCACCCAAAGACATTCTGCAATGTTTTGTGATGTTTTCCAAAACAGGGTATTTGAAGATGGGAAGCAGAATTTCATGTCAGAACAATTGTTTCATATACAATTGTTTTTTTCAGCTTTGAATTATAAAAGCAACTGCAACACCTGTTGGCCTAACACATCTCAGGGATGTTTCAATTACGTTTGGATCAGCCACTGGAAGCCTGGTCCTAACGCTAATATGGAGATTATGAAAACTGGACAGTTAACAGTGTTTGTCTTTGATTTGGTTGGAGTTAAGAGAATGCTTTCTTTGTGTAAGAAACTAGATAAAAGTTGCATTTTAGGTCTCAAACATTTGTGCCTTGTCTTGCAGCTTAAGCCTGGAGCAGAACTAACCAAGACTCATTACATTCCTGAGAACATTAGGAATGAGCTTCAAGAGGTGATTACGTGATGTTCCTGATTCTCTGGTCAAATTGGAAAAGAGCAGGATGGTTTTTTTAGGTGGGTTTGAGCATCTAGCAAAACACAGGATTGGGGAATGGCCACATGTAGCCACTGAGGTCCCAATGTCTATTAGCAATACAGCAATTAAATGAATTAATTAAGAAGTTTCAAGCTTTACAATAGAGAGAGAGACTCTAACTGAGCCAAATCTCTTAAGGTTTACCCATCAAGAGATATTCTGATCTTTAGTATGAATGGAGGAATGAACACGGAGCAAGGAGATTGAAATCCCAGCTGTATGACTGAAGACTCTTTTTTCAAGATCAGCCCTTAATATTGGCTCAGAGAGTCACAGTGAATATGCCTATGTCTGGCTGGCAGCCAGTCACTAGCAGTGATCCCCAGGGCTCAATTCTAGGGCCAGTCCTGTTCAACATTTTTATCAATGATCTGGATGCATGACTGGAATGCATCCTCAGCAAGTTTGCCAATGACACTAAATGGGGAGTTGCTGTTGACTCCCTGGAGGAATGAGAAGTCTTCCAGAGGGATCTAGATAGATTGAAGTACTGGACAATCAGCAGCAACATGAAATTCAACAAAGGAAAATGCTGGGTTCTCTGCCTGGGGTAGAGTAATTCTGGACACAACTACAGACTGGGAGGTGGGTGGCTAAAGAGCAGCTCTGCAGAGAGGGACTTGGGGGTGCTGGCTCAACACAAGCCAGCAGCATGCCCTGGCAGCCAAGAAGCAAATTGCATTTTGCAATTAAACACAGCATAATCAGGTGGTTAAAAGAGGTGATTCTCCCACTGTATTTTAGCACTGGTGCAGCCTCACCTTGAATACTGTGTGGAGTTCTGGACTCCACGGTATAAAAAGGATGTTAAGGTCCTTGAAAGCACAACAAGGTGCAATATGGTAAAAATGAAGTTGCAAAGGGCATAAGCTAAAAAGGAAGAAAATTCTATCCACCTTTATCTGTTAACATTTTTTGTTTCTCAAAAGATAAAAGTGGTTCCACTGATAAGAGAGAGAATTATCACACCTGCAGAATAGAATTTCATATACATACACCTTTTTGAAGATAACTTACTGATAGTTATTTTAGCCATCACCTTCTCCTTGATTTATTCCCTGGTTTAATTACTGAAAATAGAAAACTTCTGAGTACCCTGCACTAGGGGAATCACACCAAAATGCAGCTGCTTTGTGGTCAGTTTTCCATTTCTATCATCTCTCCAAGCATCTGTGCACAATGTTAGTGTTTACGAGTTGTACCATTCATTCCCCAGCAGGAAAAACAGTGCCAGAAATTCTGCTCTATGCTTTGCTTGACAGAAAATAGAAATCCCCCTGGAAAAACAAAAGGGAAAGAAAGTGGAAAGAAAAGTAGGTATTTGATCGTGTGACATTATTTGTCCTTGTCCAGAAAAAAATTTCCAAGAGCAAGCAGGTGAAAACAAGTCCTGTATAGTCCTAACTTTAAAACAGAAAAGGAAGGTTTAACTTTGGCCATACACTGCACTTTGGCATAACTAAAACAAGCTGACAGACAACATTTCTGGTGTTTTTTGTTGTTCTTGTTGTTTTTCTCAGTCTTTAGAATACTTAAACATTAGATTAGAAAACAAAAAAAATGTGCTTTTATATCAGACAAAGTTTTGGAATTTTATTTTTTTTTTTAATTTTGCTCAAAATTTCAATAAAATAAAACATATTTGGACCATACTGTCTAGTAATGAAACTACCTAGCAACCAACAATGGAAAAATATATATTTTTAACCAAAGTAAAGCAGTAATCATGTAATTTATCTATTTTACTTTTCACATTAGTTTTAAAGAGCTTACTTTTAAAAAAAATAAAAAAAAAATCTTTTATTTCTTGTATTTTGTTAGAGTCCACATTTTCGGAAGTTTCTGTGAAAGGAAAAAAATCAGAGAATACATGTATATTGCCATTTGTGAGCTTGCAAATGCCCTCTACTGCCTTCCTAAAGCCAATCAATCAATTTCCTTCAATTTAAAAATGCAATAGGATCCCTACAGTGACAGGCATAGCATAATGAGCTGACTTTTCTGTTATTTCATGCAAAAGAACTTCTAATAGAAACTAAAGCTCCCTGTATATAGATCGCTATGAATGGACATCTTCCAGCTAGCAACAAACAATTTTATATACCTAAGTATATAATTTTAATATAAAACCTTATAGTGTATTACCTGTAATTTTTGTGGGTTTCTGTTGTTGTTGTTGTTTGACTGTTTGTTTTCTTGCTTTTGTTTGTTTTGTATGCTTCCTTTCAAACACATGGCATCAATGGAACAAGAGATTTCAGACCTGTACTACACTTCGCATAATCTGTTCTGTCCTCATAGGATCTCATGGTAAAAACCTAACCTATGAGAAACCATTCACTGGAGTCCATCTCTGTTGCTTTACAGGAGAGTAAAGCCAACCTGGCCAGGCAAAAAATCCCATGCAGGTACATAGAGAGCCATGGTAGCCCCAAGGTGCTCTGACCTGTACTTGGATTCGAAGGAGCTTTGAAGGTTCAAAACAGAAAGTGAAATGACAGAATAAAGACACAACTGACTTCTGGCCTCCCTACAGGAAAAACCTGCCCAGCCTAAGGAATCAGAGGGCTCCATGGTTAGTCTTTTTAATTATCTGTTTTTCCTCCATACCCTTTTAATTATTTTTACATGGCACCCACTAGGGAGGCTGCATTGGAATTCATCTTTCTTCAGGGAAGAGAGATCTTGGGGATCTGGCAGCATCGCTCTCATTTGCTTTGTCTGAAACTGGGCTCTGTACTGGTAGAATCAGACGGGACCATGGGAGTTAATAAGCAGCTGGCCAGATGGTGCCTGTCCAAAGGTGTTGGCTTTGTAGACAACTGGAACTTCTCTTTGGGAATAAATCAGTGATACAGAAGAGCCTGCCTGCATTTCAATCAAGCACAAGCAGACAGACTATTAACAGAGATAATTACCTTTTTTTTTTTTTTTTGAATCCCTCCCTCCCTCCCTCTAAAACTGTAGATGAAGATCCAGAGAGACAGAGAAAGGAACGATCCCCAGGGCTAAAAAGAACATTTTTTCAAACACTACAAGCAGAAAACAGAAATCTAGGTGTTAGTTACCCAGATGCTATCTGTATATACACCCCCAACATTGATTTAATACCTATGCAATTAAGAAATCACGTGCAACAATAAAAGTAGTTGATAGTATGGCTTAAAGGCAGCTTAAAGACATACCCTGTAGGTCCTGCATTTATGAGGCCACTCTGAGACCACTGCCATAAGGCACTGCAAGAGCTGATTGTACAGTCACGGACCACAGCAGCAACTATGTTACTACTGTCTCAACTAATCTGTTCTTGTTCACCTTCCAGTATGGAAAACATTTCAGTAGAGCTCACACCTGAAGAAGGGCTATACTGAACAAATCCAAACACACAATGCCACTAGATTTAATTTAACATCAGAAAAATATCCATGTGGCTACAAAAGAGCATTTATTTCTGCCAACAGAGTATTAATAAGATGAGATTAAAGATTTTTTCCTTGGGAAAATAAATAAATATATAGCCAGTTAGGGTAGTAACTAGGAGACTGTTTTCCTTTTCCACCACAGACCTCACACTACCACAAGCTAGTCATTTCTACAGCCCTTGCTCTAGCTCTCTAAAAGGCATAATGCATGTTATCTTAGTGTGGTGTCTTCATGTGACAGAGCTTAAGGATCCTCAGAAACAGCAGTAATTGGAGCTTCCAAGAAACTCAACATTGTGTGTCAATACAGAACCAAAATCAGAACTTGCATTAATTTTCTTTAACTACACCTTGAAGAAATCTGGATCCCCACCCCCTTTTTTTTCCCCCCAGAAATTTCCTTCTGCCTGCAAACACATGCCTTCTATCAAATATTCCATTTTTTAGCTACAGTAGGACCTCTTCCAGCTATCCCACCAACACCACTCCACAAAAGGTGTTTGCACTTGGAGAGATGATCAGTCAGTTTCCTCAGAACTGCAGCCACCAAATTACACAATATGCAAGCCCCTTCCCTCTGTCCTGTGGCACAACTTTGTAAGCCTACTATACTTTTATTGTGGTTCAGAAGATAGATCAATGAAATAGTCCAAGCATATTTCTTCTCCCAAGTAGAGGGAAGTGATTAACTATCTGAAAGGATTACTGGAGTGACAGGCTTCTGGGTAAGAGATAGTTCTTTTGAAAATAACTACTCTGAGAACAGGGAGTAAACAGATGAATGTAACGAGTGTGATACATTCCAAATTCACATTGTTACCCACTGCATAGGGTATTTAAGTTCCTACGTGCAGAGCCTAACTGCAGCACACACATCTTTCCAGGAGAGGAAAAAAAAAAAAAAAAAGGCACTCTCTCCCCAAGTAACTTGGCAAACAACTTCATTCCACAGAGTTACTGCAAGGACTGAACTCCAGATTATTTATAAATCCTAATTTAAAAGGAATCCTTTTTTGCTCAGCACTGGGCTAATATGAATAGCCTTTTCAGAATCTTCACTGAGGAGTGCAAACTGAAAGCTGCTTTGTAGTCCCATCTATACTTCCCAAAAAGCAACTCTCTCATCTAAGAAACTAGCGACACTATTTTCCGTTCAAGCTGTCTTCACTTGAGTTTCACATATAAGACTCATACGAGGTAAACAATTAAATTATCAACATTGCATTATGGACAAAACTGCTATCACCTAGCAGTTAGACAACATTCTTACACTGAATGCAGAAAACATTTTCTGCAGTCTGCAATCCTCCATGCAGATGACCTATGAATAGCACCATTTGTGAAAAGCACAAAAAAGAAAAAACCCACTAGCACACTTTTTAATGCTTTCATGCCCTGACACTTCTCTCATCATATTATCCCCTTTTCCCATCTGTGTAATGCCAATCACAGTATAAAAATTCAAATGTAGATAGATCCTTAGAGTCCACATAACAGAAGTTTTGTATGACTGCATTAATTTATAAGTTACAAATCTGTGATTTGTCTTCCTCCTTCCCAACTCTAACAAATGGACATGTCATATGTTCATTAATGTCACTTGCTCCATTTAAAAATGCCACGTAGATTTATCTGCTGTCTTTCTGCCTGCATTTATATTTCTACTGTGACCCATGGTATATTCTTTAAATAAAAAATTTCAAGTACTAGAAAAATTACATATCATACAGAGAAAAGTCTTAGATGAGACTCCCTGCAACAAGACTTGTGTTCCTCAGCATCACCTGCAGTTTACTTTTCCTAGCAGCACTTGAATAATTGCCCAACTCAAAGAGCAGTTTGAATGCAGACCATCAGGCTTCTTTATGCAATAAAGGTAATGTCTCCACTATGCTTATTTAGTCTACCAACCCATATATACAAATAACATAGAAATGGGATTAATCTGCCCATCTATGACACCTTGTAAATTATAGTATCATTGAATTGTATAATCATTCAGATGGGAAGGGACCTCAGGAAGCCTCTAGTCCAACTACCTTTTCAAAGAAGGGTCAGCTAGGATCAGACCAGTTTACTCAAGGCTTTTTCCAGTTGAGTCTTGAAAACTTTCAAGGATAGAGACTGCACATTCTTTCAGGCAACCTGTCCCACTTCCTGGTTGTTCTATCCAGGAAATGATTTTCTTTATAGTCAGTCCATGTTGACTGTTCCTAATGGCTTTCTCCATCTGTGCTGAGAAGTGTTTCAAGAGGACTCCCTCCATGCTTCTCCCACAGAGCAAAGTGACTCTGATGAGACTGCAATTCCCTGTTTTGCCCTTTCCTGAAGACTGGTGCAACACTTGCCTTTCTCCAGCTTCTGAGCTCTTCCCCAGTCTCCATGACAAAAGAAGGTAGGTAGCATTCTTGTATGGACATAAGTCAACTCTTCCAACAGCCTCAGATGCAGCCCACTTTGTCCCACCACCTTCCATGAGTCATGTCCTCTCAAGTAATCCCTGACCCAGTCCTTGTCCCCTGCTGGGACTTCTCTTCCTTGAGCACTTTCACTAAGTATAGAGGCCTGTGAGGCCTTACTGGCGAAGACCAAGGCACAGGAGGCATGATCACCTCAGCCTTATCTGTGCCCACTGCCACTAAATCACACACCTCATTCATCAACAAGCCCGCAGTTTCCTTGTTCAGCCTCCTCCTGCCAGTGCAGTGGTAGAAGCATTCCCTCTTATCCTTAACATCTCTTGCATATATCAATTCTGTTTGAGCTTTGGCTTTCATAGCCTCAGTCCTGCATACTTGGACAACTTTTTTAAATTCCTCCTTTGTAGTCTGTCCCTGCTTTACACTGTTTTTGCATTGGAGCTCCACCACGTGCTTCCTGCTTAGCCAGCCTGGTCTCCTGATGCTGTTGCTTGCTTTCCTGATTATGGACTGCTTCTGCATTTGGGAGGAATTATACTTTCAAAACCTGCCAGCTTTCACAAGCTCTTATCCATTAGAGTTGCAGTGTGATCCTACATACAAGTTGCCTGAATAAGTCAAAGTCTGCTTGCTTAAAGTCCAGGGCCTGTTATGTTGCTAGTTGCCTTTCTCACTCCCTCAGGACCTTGAATTCCCCTATTTCATAGTCACTCTGAAGGTCACTACAGCCAAGGCTGCTGTTAATTATTACACTTTCAACCACTCCTGCCTTCTTTGTGAACAGCAGATACAATCCTGCGTCACATGTAACTGACCCCTCCAATGCTTGTATCAAGAAATTAAACCTGATAATAATTTTTCCAGCAGATTTCAGATAGGTTCAATTCACCCATAAGAATTGCAGCCTATGAGTCAGACATTTCCTCAAGTTGTCTACAGGCTTTGTTTGCTCATCATCATCAGATGATCTATAACAAAATCCCACCATGATGTCTGCATTCCCTTACTTGCCTCTCCCCTTATCATGACACACAAACTCTTAGCTTTCCCATCATCTGTGCTTCAGAAGAGCTCCATATATTTAAATGCTCCTTCACTTGAAGAACTCCCTCTTTCCCTTCCTATCTGTCCTGAAGAGCCTACACCTGTTGACTCCTGCACCCCAGTAACACAAGTTCTCCCACCATGTCTAAGTTATTCCAAGCGTTGTAGCTGCCACACCACATGTAGAATTCTAGGTCCTCCATTTACCTTGTATCCTGAGCTCCTAATTCCTGAGATCTCTATTGTACCCATTACCTTACACCATTTGCTTCTCAGCCCTGTCCACTGTTTCTTCCGTTAACTGAGTGTTGTAGTCTCCTTCCCCTATCATTCCTAGTTTACAGTTCTCTTCAGTAGGTTGCTCAGCCTATTGGCAGAGGTGCTTTTTCTGCATAGTTGAGTGGATCACATATTTTCCCAGCAGTCACCAATCCTCAGAGGTTTCCATGAATGCAAAAGCTAAATCCCTCTCAAAAACACCAGCTTCACAACCAGGCAGGTGTTGACTTACAGGATCCATTTACTCCTTCTCAAGCCTTTGATCTTCACAGACTAAACCACATGGTGCCCCACAAACTCCACCTGAGCCCCAGAGCCCTGTGGTCACTCCTGGTAGGCTCAGCATCTCCCTGGCAGTATCATAGGTGCCCGCAAGGAAGAGCAACAGGAGGTGACAGTCCAAAGTCCAAACAAGCCTCAACAGTCTTCCCACAACATCCTGGGTCTGAGCACCTGGTTAGCAGCGAAACCCATGGAACTTCAGGTCAGTTTGTTAGATGGGTGCCTGTGCCCCTCACAGGAGATGTTCTCCAACAGTTGTCACCTTTCTTTTTCCCTTTGTGCAGAAACATGTTTGAGGCTCAAACATCTCTGACACCTCCCCTAAAGGAAGGTGACATCCCTCCCCTATTTCCAAGGGCACTGTACCTGCTCTGTAACTACAGCATGAGGCTATGTGGGTACTGAATTGCAGAGCTTTGGGAGAGGATTCCAGAACACTGAAAATGACAAAATAAGCAAACAATTAATGCAAGTAACCCTTAATGCAAGTTTTTGTTGTTGTTGTTGTTGTTGTTTTTTGTTTGTTTGTTTTTAAATGGACTTGATATGTGCATGAGGAGCTCAAAGGAAGAAATGATTTACTCACTTGAAGACAAAATATTTACAGCTTCCAAGGGCATGTACAATTCTCACCTGATGAGTGACACTGTAAGATCGGTAATATTAGACTCCCTGATATGAATAAGTTTAGCATTTGCTGTTCAAGTCCGAAGCTTTGTACATCTATTTTGGAAAAAAAATATATAAAAAAAACATAGACAAAATCATGTTTGTCACACCTCAACACCCCATTATCTTCAAAATATTTTTGAGATAAAACCAATATAATCATTTTGTCTAATGAATTTCCACGTGTAAAACAGACTGGAACAGAACAAACACTCTGCTGATGGAAACAGGGAGTGAATCCCGTAGTTCACTCCACCATGGTCACATTTAGCACTGAAGCTATAGCCAGAACATTAATGGATACCTCATATCGCCACTGCCACCACTAACCATGATGAGTTTGAGTTTAAAATTGTCATTTTATACCAGAAGATGGATCTTGTAATTTTATACCAAATCTGGTCACATTTTATATCAAATCTGGTCATGACCAGAACTAATTTCTGAAAACCTCAGTGTGAAACTTAACAGAACTATATTTTTACTGCCTTTACTTCAGACAATATTCACTATATTTCCTCCCAATGATATTAAAGTTTTCTTTATATTCTTTCTGACTAGTCATAGTGATCTATGACAGTCATAGCAATAGTGATCTGTGAAGACCAGATTTCATTACAAGTTCCTCCATCAGACTGTGGAACTGTTAACAAGCTTACCTAGATAAGCAATGCAATTTTATTGCACTTCTTTGCTGCATGTTGTCCAAGATATAGATGACACTTTTAGTGCAAAACGATTACATGCAATTGAACCCTTAGTTACACATTTATCCTTATGATCATTTAGTAGACAACATTAACTTAGCATTACTTCAATAGTTTTATATTCTACTTATGTGACTAGAAGTTACATATGTCTAAGGTGTTTAAAATGGCCTGGGTAAACCAGTAAAATGGTCCAAGAGGTCAAAGATCTGGCCATATAAAGAGGCCATATAAAATAATCTTTGTCATGTTTGTGTTTTTTTTTCAGCTAGAACACAGACTAGAAGCATTCTGCTTATCTGTTGTATATCAGTTTCAACCTGTACAGGAATATCAATTACTTTCCAAGGATAGTCCTCACTTTGTTTCTTCAAAAGTGAGGAGTGATAACAGCATATGTTGATTTTCTTATCTTTCTCAGAAAAACAGTCTTAACTTAAAATAAACACTAACCTTGCATTTCACAGAGAAAAGGGCATTTATTTACCAGAATATTTTGAAGGTATGAAATTCAATTTAATAAAAGGCATATTAAATAATAAATGTTTAGAAAACATGTTCAATTAGATGACAAAGTAGTTGTTTAAGTGTGACTGCCTTTTTTTTTTGAAATCTTCGCTAGACTCTATGCTTGTCACCAAATTAGATGTTTTCCCATGGTACACATTATAAATTAGGTGGTTCATACCATGAGGTTTATAACCAGTGACCAGAATTATAACCAACAATATTTGTTAGTGTCTTCAAATATTTCCAATATTTTGGACCCTGTTTTGATCTCATCCTAGTTTCATACAACAGTAACTGCTCATCTTCCACAAGTTCATGACTGATTCTGGGATAGGTCAGAACAGCCTGTGATTTTATATGAAACATTAAAGGTCTCAAACATGTTTTTAAGGCACAAACTAATATCTATTTGCATTCTATAAGGCACACCTCAAAACCAGAAAAGTAACTTTTTGTACTCACTACTGTTACTACCAACATTCCTAACTACATACAGCACATCAAAGCTACCTTAATGCACAGGTACCTATGGAAATTTTCTACCATATAGATCAGATGCATTCTCTGTTTACATCTCAAGATGCAGGAATATTATATCTAGAATTCTGTAAATGTAATGAGAAATAACTTCTACAAAATCTGTGTCCCTACAGAAATTTAGGGGGAAACAAATTGTCTCACATGCAGCACATTCACAGGAAATGCCAGATTTCATCAAGAGGGAGATTAAAATCTGGAAGTATTAACCTTTCGCAAGCCAGAAACAAACAAACAAAAAAAGGCAGTCACACTGCCCAATGAAGACGGACTGCACTCTGCAGTCTCAGTGAAACTAAGCTTTGTTATTTTTACCTTCTCCTACTGAAATATCTTCTATTATATTAATATCTTAAATATTCTTGTCAGCTTTCATGATCAGCTACTTACACTCCCAAGGCCTACTGTTTTAAATCAGCCCCACTGGGCATAGTGTCCCAGTATCACTGAACTTGGGAACACTTCTCAGGTTTGCCATTCTTCAAATCCTGATGCTGAGAGCCCTGGACCTCCAAGAATATTTTAAAAGAGACAAGGTCAAGCCTATGTGATAGACAATCTCATTTGGTTTCTGGCATGGAAGCAGAAAGCACAGAAATGCTACTGTAGCTATCTAATTCCACAGCTCTGCAAAGGTTTACCTTTCCTAAGGCAGCCTGTTTACTACACTGCAACAAGATCTGGAGTCCTAGCAAGCAGAGTGCAACAGGATTGAAGATACAAGGCTCTAGCTCGAAAGTAGAACTAAGACATGGACAATTTTGACCCTAACACCAAAGGAGTTCACATTGACCCTATGTCAGGTCCAGCAGAACTGAAATCTTGCCAAACTGAAATTATTCCAGGCTTAATGAGGTGACATTCTTATCACATCCAGTTCTGTCTCTCTAAATATTAGGCCACACTCAGCAGCATCTAGTCTCAGTGTGTGTTTTTCTGTACACTGATCCTCCATCCTGGACAGATGAGAGAAGGAAATAAATCTTTGCAAACAAGAAAAAGTCTTCATACAAAATACACTCAGTAAGCTGAGCTACATACACCCTGTTTAACTCAGTTCTGAACAAAGCTGTCAAGTATAAAACTGATTATTACATACAGCTGGGAGAAAAGGAACACCACCATTCAAAGTTATTTGAGGATTATAATAAAGCCAATGTATGTCACCCATTAAACTAATTGACAGTGAATCAGATTCTTGTTAAGACTGCCAATGCAACACACTATTATGGAAACCAGCAGTGGAGGGAAGCATTCTAACCTCCACAGAAGAGTCCTTTGACTCAATGGAATAATAAAGAGATTCACAAGTATGAAAAGTATAGCAGAACCATATATTCCAAACTCGAAATATGTTTATTCTACTACTAGTGGTGATATTGTCTAGGCTACTGAAATATCATACTGAAATATTGAGCAAGAGAAAGTCATATTGGCTCTGTTTCTCTTGTTACTATAAGCAGTGAAAATACATTTATAGACTCAGATCTTCTGCATAGCAGTGCCAAGAGAGCACAGGGAAAGATTATCATGATCTTATGAAAATTCTTTACTTTTTTTCTGAGTTGAAAGCTACAGTTGAAAAAAAAAATACAAGATTGAAATCCTTGATGATGTCAAGGTTTTATGGTCAGAACATGAAGAGTAAGAATGACTCAGTGTGGGGACACAATAGCAGAAAAAAACAGTTACAATTACTGTCAAGGAAGAGATCAACAAGATAGAAGTAGAGGATGATAAGCCATAAGGCAACCCAGAAAATCCATTTCACACTCAGGGGGACAAGTTGAAGAACAAGTAAATATTTCTGCTTTTAAAGAAGACTTTGCAGCAAAGCCCTGGCCAGTCTGCAACAGGATGAATATAAAAATGCTGAAAAAAATTATTAAAATAAACATAGAAGGTCACTCAATCAGAAAAATACAGAAGCTGTTAAGCCATAAGCCAAGAGAAATACCCTCTTCTTTAAGTAAAAGATTTAGTGGGAAAAGGGAAAAAATCTAACTTGGTAGCTAGCCATTTTAAAAGTGAATGGCAATACAAAACATCAAGATGCTTGGCCTTAAAAAGAAGACTTTACAACACAATCATTGGCATTCAGCAGAAGGAAAAAAAAATATTTGACACTGTACGGTCATAAATAAATTGCTGAGACATCAGCTAAGGTGAAGGCCTTTTGAAGGATAAGGCTGAAGGCTATAGTCTAGGTACAACAAAATAGGGATTAAAAAAAAAAAAAAAAAGAATTTCCTAGAATACAGACCAATGAATGATTAGTGAAGCAAAGGCCATGGAGGCATAAACTGGAACCTTTCACATGACTTGCAAACTTGGAGAGAGATGCCAAAGGATATATAAGAATGAACAAGGAGAACACGGATTGAATTCTTTGCAGACCAATATGCTTTGACAACTTTGATGTCTCTTTTGCGTTCTCCTTGAAACGTCCCATCTCCAATTTGTGTCCTTACCTTAACCCACGCTGACATCTGTCAGCTGGGTTGTCAAAGCAATTTAAGCTAACCAGTATAACCTCACTTGGTAATCATGCTCAGTTTTCAGGATGCTAGTTTTCCATGTTTATTGGGTATTCCCCACACACAAGCATAGCTCTTCACATATAACATTCATATGTCACTCTTACTGCCCTGTACTTGATACTTCAAAACATATTTCCAGGAAGCAGAGCCACAAGTGAACAATCCAGACTCCCAGTGGAATAAAGTGCCACACTCTGCTCCTGTCAACAGATAGTGACTTCTCTCTAGAATCTAGAGAACAAATTAAAATGCTTTAAATTTGAAATATCTATAAAGATGGCTGGATCATCAAGGCATACCCTAAAACCTGTATTTCTGAAGCTTAATTAAAGGTAAGCACCTGAAGCAAACAGACACACACACACACACACACACAAAAAAAAAAAAAAAAAAAAAAAGCTTTTCTAATTTATGTGGAAGTCACAGAAAGGCAGATATTTTGCCTTACACAGTATGTAGGTTTGCACAAAAAGAACTACAGGATAAAATTACTCTCAAAATGTATGTCTAAAGCAAGTTTGCTGGCTTCAGTAATTGGCAGACCCTATAAATTGTATTCTACTGCTGATACCTCGAATTTAAGATACAAGCCACTGTGAGACTTACAGACATAAGAACATAGTGTAGAAGAGGGGGCTAGTGTTCTAGCAGAATAAAAGTATCTAATATGCAACCTCAAATATTAATAGTATCAAATATTAATAGCCCAGGTAATGCCATATAGCAAATCAGCATTCAGAAGCCTCCCTTAATCAAAACCGTAGACAGTGAAATATTTTTGATTGTGTAAGTGAGCTTCTCGTTTTTTTCTTTAAAAGCAGTATAAATATTTTTCATCTGAAATTTCTTTGGACTCTTGGACTGGTTAAGAATCCTCCTCAAGTCCCAGATGCTTTCTTTTCAACCACTATAATGCAACATGGTAATGTTGCCTGGGCAACATTTTTGAGCTTTCCATGGAATATGAGTAACTGTCAGTCTACCTATTTCAGTGGGACGATTCTGCAAATGAGCCTGTGAATTGCCTACCTTCACTCAAATAAATAGTCTCAGTGAAGACCTGTAACACAGGAACATATGTTTTTATTTCTTTTTTTTGAACCGTACACAGTAAGTACACTTCCTACAATCACCATATTTACTTGCCTCAAGTCTTTTGAAAAAAAGGCAAAGCTGTGCTGAAACATAGCTTTTACAACTACATTCAAAGAACTGCTGCTGTAATCCAAGTGTCTCCCATATTCTTCTTCACTGTTTCTTGCATATCCAAGTTCCTTATGTGTTCTTGTGGTGCACAGAAACAGGGCAGTCCCTTAACACGTCAGTCTCAGATGAACTTGTCAAGGTAGCAGATCACAGTAGCATTCTTCCCCACTCACTCTCCTCTGCAAAGAAACCAAACTAGGTCTTGCTCTTGTTTCCTACAGTAACAGGAAAGGGTTTAACATAAGCAGCATTTCTTAAGATGGAGTGTCCCATTCGCTTCTTGGTTCAAACATTCAGATCACTCATCTCTCAGGTATGTGTCTATCTCCAGAATGAGAGGGTGTCTAATTTTATGAGCCCATGCTCTGGATCCAGAGTTAATCAGTGGGCATAAGGCAAAATCACATTTTAATAAATAAATAAGTAAATAAATAAATAAAGTCCTAAACACTAATTATCCTCTCACTTGAATCAAGGAAAAAAATCATCATTGATTTCACTGCGTTGATGCCAGATTACACCCTTTCAGTCAGCTATCTGCCTCCAATATCCGGAACTCTGCCAATCACAATTGATAGCATCTCTACAAAGTTGTAAGGATGCAGAGACTTTCTTGCTGATTTTCAGATAGACCTTCGCAATGTACACAGACAATCTGTTATTCTTGGATTCAGCCAACTGAGCTCTCCGATATTGCTGAGGTATTGTATTGTTACCAGCAGGAGCAGGGCTAGGGCCTGGGAAAGAGATTTTTGGATTCTACCAAATTTATGAGTTTTGCAAAAACACCTTCAGAAATATTCTTATAGCTTCATATTTGACTTCCATAATCTAAATTTGGAATAAACTGGAATAACAGAATATCTACAAAGTTACTATATGCTAAATATTATGCTGACAACCACAACGTCTCCCTAGCTAACTTTCTCGAAATATCTAGTATAACACAGAATGATACACATTTCAAAACTTAAGTAAGCCTCAAATCAGTTACAAGAGACATGTATTCCTAATGTTTATCAGCTAAAATGAAACAAAGATCTTCTATATATGGCTTTTTAAGTATACGGATTACAGAATGAGGCAGCGTTTCATACACCAAATACTGCCAAAATTAAAGGAACAATTTTTAGAAACACTGTAAAACAAAATCTAACAGCTTTAATGCTGAAAGAGCCAGGGGCTCTTCAGTTAAAAAATTTTCCATGTAGCAACAGATTAAGCTGTGCTACAGTATTAAGAAAAGTATGCTTTGCAAAACAGTATTTTATTAAGTTTATTCCTTATCTCCCTTTTTATTTAATTAAATGCTGGAATATCTAAAATGCTGTATCTTTCTCTTTAAAATGCCCATTATTCTGCTATTATAGTACTGAGGACTCCCATCTGACCATAAAGGTCAAAACTCTACAGTTTTTGCACAACTACTGCTCCGATAAACCTTTGACGGAATAAAACTTCAGCTGGGGTGAGAAAAGCAAAATCCATCCCAGGAAGTAATATAAATTAAAATAGAACTCATTTAAAGAGACAAACAGAGAAGGGAATCACAAAGGTGCTTAAAACATTGGTTTGCCCTTCACTGTGTTTGGTGAACTGAGTTGCAGAGGTTTTTAATGAGGATTAATGACCAGCTGGGGTTAATGGCCCTCGGCTGCACCTCAGGTCATTAACTCCTCCCTACCAGTTATTAATCCCCAGGAAATACCCTGCACCTCTCTCTTTATTGCTTAATCATAAGTAGCAAGAGATGATCAACCAGTCAAGATCCTGGCATGGTGTGAATACTCCTGGTCCTGTCTCTTCACACAGCATGTCTTATGGCTTAGAACAAACTATTCAGAAATTATACACTGAGGTCACAAAAGGATGAAGAAATGCATGTAAACAGAAACCATAAATGTTTTGTCTGGTGACTGCATTTCATATTTCTTCTTACAATACACACATAATATTTATAGCTTGTATACTTTATGAAATTATACAAATCTGTTTGCAATTCCACTGCTGTTAAACTCATGGGGACTCTTTTCTTTGCAGTTCTAGAGCATACAATGGGGCTTATATTCTTATTACTGCTGCTTTTACAGTGGGAAAGTACCAAGGAGATGTTACAGCATGTAGCCTGAGAAGGAAAAGCACCAGGGTCAACCTAGTACACTGCAACCAAGTTTCAGAGGCATACAAGAATCATAGGATCACGTGGCTATAACAACATGCTTGCCATTAGTAGGAGCAGAGTTCAAGGGAGAGTGTCAACCCCTAGTCTTGTATTTTCCCCCACCCTGCGAAACAGCTGGTGCAGTCCCAACCTCAAGCTCGTATTAGCAGAGGATGATCAAAGTTTGTGCATGGAGTTCACAAAAGAGTAAAAATACAACTTCTATGTTTAATTTTGTTACAGCAAAAAGATAGTTCTGGAAACCTGTTTTGCTGAAGATAGGAAGTGACATTTGTATGATAGCATCTTATGGACAAAAATAAATTCATCTTTCTTGAGTATCTCCACCCTAGAACCAGAATTTCTAAGAACATGACCATCAATCAGGATATACCTAACTACAGCTAACACTAACTCATATCTACTGTGCTCACCCACTCTGCAAGATGACATACAAATATACTAATAAACAATCTGAAGTCATCTATCTCAACTGCATCTTCAGTGAATAACTCTGTCCTCTTGCAGTGTCATTTTATATCAGTCTCACAGAAGCAGCAAAAAGGGATTACTTTTCTATTTCATTCTTTCCCTTTCCAGTGTATTTGGACTGCCCATGTCATATTTGTGGGGCATTGATATTTTTTAATGGATCAATAAATAATGTCTACATGTCTTTGCAAAAAACTCTTATAGGTAAGAGAAATATTAACTTCCAGCCCCAGAACAACCCAATTTATTTCAATTGGAATATCAGTATGAATATATGCTTGAAAAAATGTAGTCTTGAGGGGACAGTTCCTCACTCTCCAAAGGCTACCAGAGGTTGATTACTATTATTCCCTTCAAAAGGAATAAAATCACATTGAACTTCAGATCAAAATATAGATCCTTTCAGGTCACATTTCCCAATGATCCATGGTGATATAAATTAAATCAATTACATCTTTTATTTGTACACAAATTACAAGTTAAATGGATGTTCTGCTGCCCTACTTAAATGTAATTATCTATGAACACACACAACACTTTTTGTGCTCCTTCCTCTGACAATGTCATATTTTTTCTTAGTTACAGGCTGGGTTTTGAACATTCAGTAGAATAACCCCTATTTAGATGTAAAACCAGCAAGAGCTGGGTGCCGTCAAAATTAGAAGAATCAAGAAAAGGGCTGTAAAAAGAGGTAGTATATTTGATTTCAGAACAGCTTGTTTAAGTCCTTAAACCACCTCAGCTGCAACATTTTCATTAACTTCAATAGGTTTTGGATCAGGATCGGAGTTGGAATGGAAGTTGATGATAATAATAGGAGTATACTGACTGATGCCAGTAGGCTTTAAATTGGCCCATTATTATGAAAGCTCTTTACAAGAATAAGTAATCCACAGTGTGCTATATACACTACCTCTGTACTCAGAATAATGTGGCTAGTGTGGCTTATTGACTCACTGTTTTTACCATTTGCACAGCCACTAGGTGTCAAGGTGATTTTTCTTTCTTTTTCTTTTCTTTTTTTTTTCCTTTTTTTTTTTTTTTTTAACAAAGTTAAAATCTTTTTAAACTTGAAAATCTTTGGATTTCATGGGTCTTATTTCAAAAAAAAAAATAAATAAATAAAAGTGGGACCTCCTTCCTCCTACACTAGTTTCTGTTAACCTATGAGCCAAGCTTAACCTGATGAAACATCTTTACATCAACTACTCACATTTTACAGAAGTTTTTTCCCTAATTAATTTAATCATATACATCAATCATATTTATTAAATTTTGTTAACTATTAGGTACGTTCTGGCACATAAGATTTTAAAGATTTTTTTAATGTCATATCTATATATAGTAGATAATTGCATACAATCATAGAATCATTTAGGTTGGAAAAGACCTCTAAGATCATCCAGTCCAACCTTTAACCTGGCACTGCCAAGTCCGCCATTAGACCATATTTATATTCATTAAAGTTATTCATTTAATTCCTTTGTCTGGCTGTAGGAGAGAGCTATGAATACATGTTTCAGTTCACTTTAATACTAAAAGCATATATTGCAAGCAGCAACAAGTGTACATTTATAAGGATCACTTGTGAAATGTTCTGGGTGTGTAATGCCAGATTCTGAATCCTTCTGTTCCTACATAATAGACTTGCAGAATATAAGACTCCTACCCAGCTATCACATTTGCCTCTTTGGATGGAAACTAAATAAGCATTTATATGTACCTTAGCAGTTTTACTATGTTTTCTGTAACATATGTTTCTACTCAACAGATCATCAGAATGGGCTTCTTCAGAAATCAGTGACCATAAGTTCTTGGTTTATGTTATTTAATAGCTGCTCACAATGATCTCTCCTTCTGTCCTTAAAGGACATAAATACATCATCAAAGGAGTGCTACTTAGTAACAGCTATAAGATAAACAAGTTTGTTTTCTTATCATTATAATGATCATACACAGGTGTTTGTTCATGCAGATATATATCAAATATGTAATAGATGTCGATCACGATGATATTGTGTATGGTCTTTCAGAAGCCTCTCAGGGCGAGTTGGTCACTAGCACTCCTGACAAACCAGCCAACCTAGGAGTTTGAGTTAGCACCTGAGAGAGAACAAGTTTTAGGTGATCATCAAGACTCTTTCTAGTTCATGGAAAAAGATGAACATGTGGATAACTCAGCCACGGAAGATCTTTGGACAAGAGTCTGTATATTTGGGAATGCTTCCTAAGTCCAAGTTTCAGATGATGTCTTATCCCATGTTTCAACTCTGTATCAGCTCAATATCAGGTATGCACAATATTTTCTTCTCCCTCTGCCCAGATCACTACCAAAAGGAAACCCATCTCTCTTGGCCAGAGAAGCACCACACTATGCTCCAACTAGATCCCTAATTTGGCTAAATCAATCTTATGACTTAATATTCACCATATATTCAGAGGTCAGACAGATGCAGCCATTCTCCTTAAAAGCACAGCCTATAGATAACACATTTATAAATTAGATCTCATAGACAAATGCTTGCAACTGGTTGAGATGAATCCAGTCTTGCTAGGTATTTATTAATACATTTGCTTATTTATAGAAGAGATTGAGACATCCTCATCACTAATTCTCTGAAATACACACCCTAACTTCAATATAGTCTCTTTTCAATCATTCTAGAGATGATAGTGACAAAACAGAACAAAATACAACAATAATACAAAGCAGCACTATAAACAAGATGAATTTCCAACCACAAAACTTGCATACATTTTTAAGACTACAAATACAGATCTCTATTCAATTCTTTAGAACCCAGCTTGCATTTTGAACATAAATTTGCTTTGCCTTACTCATGGGGAGAAGGAAGAAATCTAATCAAATTCTACTGAGTGTTTTCTCTGCTATAATTTAGTGGTAAAACTGGCAGGCTGCCTAACCATGTCAAAAAGGGATACATTTGAAATGCTGTAACTATAAAATAACAAGGAAGCTTTTAGCCACATTCATGTAGTGGAGACTATGAAAATGTTTACTTGTAATGTGGTTAGCATATGAAAAGATTAATCTAACAGGAAAATACGTTTTAAAGTTGTGAAATTGTCTTGCTTGATGTATAAATATTTTATGTAAATAAAAGCGGATTTGAGATTCATATAACATTTATATATTTTTAAAACTAAAGGCGTAGCACTGACTCTGCAAAACATTTTTCAGTAATACTCTCACTCTGCTATCTACACTAACGCCTTTATTTGTTTATATTAGCTTCTACCCTAATGAAGATGGCGCCGGTGGTTCTGTCTGGATAAGCTGCTGACAGGACACCATCAGCTTCGATGGAAGGCATCGCTGAGAGAGAGACAGCATTTTTTCAGCTCAGTGGCTCTGATTGCAGGCTATGGAGAAAAAAAAAAAAATGATGCCAATGGCTGGAATAAGGAAAGGTGATTTTCTTCAGGACTGTGACCAGAGAAGTTTGAGAAAATTGGGGTGTCTCACACAGGGATGTTCTCCTACATTCTCTGAATATCTGAGCTCATGTCCCCAAGTGGTTTTCCTTACTACCACTTCCTTCATTAAAACCATCACTGAAACATAGAAGTCAGTTTACATTCTTGAAGATTTGGAGCCTGCTTCTAAATTACATATCAGAGAGGGGGCAAAGGGCCCCCCTTTTCATTTTCATGAATGAAAAGTCAGACGTTCATTTTCAGTTCTGATCACAGTTAAGTGGAGCTTGCCTTTATTATTTTTTATTATTTGGATCATTGGTCCCATTCAAGAAGCAAAATGGAATAGCCTTGCAAAGACTAATGGCCAGGTGACAATACCAAATCGTTTTCTTAAGATGCAGATAGCTGCTACCACAAACACTACTTCTGTAGTGTAAGGATGGAACTACCTTTGTGGAAGAACTGACATTTTCTACCAAATTTCACATAATCACAGAATGGTCGAGGTTGGCAGGGATCTCTGAAGACCATCTAGTCCAACCCCTCTGCCAAGCAGGATCACTCAGCGCACATTGCTCAGGATGGCATCCAGGCAAGTTTTGAAAATCAACAGAGAAGAGACTCCACAACCTCTCTGGGCAACCTGTTCCAGTACTCTGTCCCCTCAGAGGAAAGAAGCAGCACCTCAAATTCAGCCGGAACCTCTTGTGCTTCAGTTTGTGCCTGTTGCCTCTCATCCTGTCACTGGGCACAACTGAAAAGAGACTGGCTCCATCATTTCAAAGCATTTTCAAAAGCTGTGGCAGAAGACGAATGTCTGAGTCAAGACCCAAGGCAAAGATGAATGCATTTACTGCTTCAGTTGCACAAATTCACAAGTTCATAGAGAACAGAAGTGTATTCATTAAAGAATCTACAAAATGACACTTATCTTTGTATGCCAGGTAGCATTTAAAATTCAACTGAAGAACAAAATAGCCTATATCTGGGTATTAGGGACTGTGATGAGTTACTGCATCTCAAATTATAATTATGATAATGGAAATTATTATTAAAATAACAAAAACTGTAGTGATCCATACAGCTGCTTGATATGTTTGTGTATTTCAGAGACTCACTAACTTTGCATCTCAATGTAAATTATTTCTCTGTTGTTAAATAAATATAAATAAAACTGAAAGAGATAAATACAATGAAGTATATGGATTTGTGTCACCAAGTTAATTAAATCAAAGGTCTTACATTTAAGTCAAAAAATATTCTTCTGAATGGCTGCATAGCCAAGTTCACACAGTGCAATTCTGTGGATCATTCTGCCGTTGTAAATGCTTGTAGATTTTTAGGGCAGGGAGAAGGCTGGGAGAGGTGTGATGGTAATACGTAAGGCAAACAGGATGATTCAAGCACATTTACAAACCTAAGCTTGAACAAAGTCTTGACCTCTCTCCAAATGCACAATCAGAAGTACTCTGTATAATTTTTATTATTGTTATTTATATGTTTCTAAGCCAGTACTGAATTCCAGTGGGATACCTCTGAAAATCAGACAATGACCTGCCATGTGACTCTGATAGTCTCTCTTAAGCAATAAGAAAAGCAAGGGGACCAGCTCAGATACAGAAAATGTACTCTGAGAAAGAAGAAGATATACATCCAGCAAACAGCATGCAGTAAAAAATAAAAATAAATAATAATAATAAAATCCTTTAAAGATTCCTACAGTAATTTCACCAAAATGCACAGTGTGTATAAAATACATGCTCGTGGAGTGGAGCATAACACTTGAAGCAGCAAGAGATTAGCACCAATACTTTCACACGTTATACATCATCTGAGGCAAGGGGGAGGGGAAACAACCACCTAAACAAATAACCCAATTCCCATGTACAGATCTATATCAGTCAAACCAAAGATTGTTTCATTATTAATCATAGAGTAAAAGAATATAAAATGAAGTAGAGTTCTTTCTTTTAAATACCAAATGCATTGAAGCAGCAGTCATTTATTTTTATGTCATTATTTCTTTTGATACTATGCAAAATACCTCCATTTCTAAATGCTGGTTTTCTAAAAACATAACCATTAGGATAGTTGTTACATATTTAATTTCATGCTCCACTCAGCATAAAGCAGTTGAGAGACTGCCAGCCAGAGCAAATTAAGTAACCGGTTAGATAATTTCCTGCTTAATTGAAAGCAGGTAGTTTTTAAAAGTAATAATTGATTTTGTTTCTAATGAGTGTGTAGCTATTCCTTCCTTTTTCTACTCCTGTTATTAAACAAGATTGCACTAAACTGTTGTACACAGTAATGACAGACACAGGAGGAAAAGAATTAGAGAATAATGTTTATTTAATATTTTAGGTTCCAGTTGCAATAAAAGAACGGGGGAATGGCATCTTGATATTGGTCCTCCATTTAAAGATCATCACTTCAAGACCTCATCCAGGTTGAAAGTTCTTACCTTCATGCTCTTCGGAGACAATAAATGACCCAGAAATCTCAGCTTAGTTCAAAGCAAAGAAACATCAATCATCCTAGCAGACAGTAACTGACATCAGCAGAAAAAGTGGTCTGGAATCACTTCTGTCCTGTTGCTTTTGGGAATGGTCACTCCAAGAGAAAGCTGGAATGTCTAAGGACAACAGATAAAGAAATCTTTGACTGACACATTTATGATTGGAAAAGAGGACTTAATTCTCCACAACTGTCAAAACAGCAACTGTCACAAGCAGTTAATTCACTTTATATTTAAAAACAAAAGAATAATAGTTCTATTAAAATGCTTAAACAAAATATTACATTGTCTGATCTAAAGAAAAAATTAAAATGACTGTGTCCATCTTTTTTCTTCCACTTCTTTGAAAATTAACAAAAAGAAAAGTACATTCTACATGCGTAGAAAATATTCTTCCAAGCTTTGTATTACAATCCAATGTTTTGACAAGTTAATATAAATAACAGTCAAACTCCAGTGTGATTCATTTTATGCTCTATCCTCATAACTGTTGAGCACCTAGGACAACTTCCCTTCAATTTGTGCATATATATAAGCATCAATTCCCTAAAGTGAGTGATGCAAAAACAAGCCAGAGTCTAAAATCAGTAACACATCTGTATAAAAATCAGAAGCTATAGCACTGCGCCACACCCACCCAGTCAATTTATAACCACTACAGCATGTTGAACTAATTCTCCCAATGAAAAATCATTCCTGAGTTCAGGCTGGTAGGTATTTCCCATATTGCTGTTATTGATTAATGCCCTGAGACAATTAATATCTGCACTGGGTAAAGTAATCAAGAGTTCTGGAGCCTGTCAGTAGTTTGATCCATGCACTATCGAAAGTATTACATGCAATTATAAATATTTATATCTTATATTTAGTATACAAATCCTTAGTCTGAATTTACAGTTTTACATGCAAGGATTTGAAGAAAACCCTCTATCTACACAGAACAGAATAAAGAGGTATGCAAGGGAATCATAAGATTTGGGGATATCTTCTTGAGCTTGCTTTAAGAAAGTACAGTCACTGACATTTACTAGTATGCCAAACAACAAGAGGTTTTTTTTGCTTTATGCACTCTGTCAAGCCTCTAAAGGGGTTAATAAACTCAACGGCAACACCACATTTTGTTTTTCCTGAAAATCATGGTTGCTAACCATAATGAATTCTCCTTTTATTTAAAGGTCATCAATACAGTCCTTAGAGATTGACCATTCATACACAATGGCACTGAATGACACCCGTCTTCTTGATTAACACTCACCCACTTTTCACATGTGACTACTTATGTAGGAATACAGGTTAACCATATTTGTAGACATCTAGGTATGCATCTCAATTTGTAATAGTGTGGTGTGAAATGGCTGGGGAAATAGGTTAAATTTGAAACAGATATTTTATACAAAGAAGAAAACAAATGTGAACAAGCCATTCAGTTTTAGTCCAAGCAAGTACAAACAGCATATCATCAGGTACTACTCCTGTATTATAAACATTATAGGGGCAAAACAGATATAAAACTTCCAGAGCTTTTCAGCTCTGCATTCAGAGTGCTTCTCATACCTCACCACTTGCGAAGCTAGATGCTGTAGTTACTAGTAGTTAAAGTTTCCAGTTCTCAGAATAAAAGAAATGGAACCCATCACATAGTCTGTAAATCCTGACATGAAGCAGTGTATCTCACGTAGTGAAGTCACGCATTTCACACTGACTGATGTAGTTGCTGTTATAGTTACTGCTATAGTTGCTTTCAGTTCAGCAGCAGGATTAGAGCTGATTTACCATTTCCCCTTCCAATATTTATAGCATCTCATAGTCCATCTTCTCAGAGGTCAAAGAGAACAACAATTAAAACTGCAAATTGTCAGGCTGTCCATCACAGATCTTAGGCCAGGGTCACTTACAGACCAAATTAGTACAAACAGAAATTGTGGGAAAGGAAGACAGTAAAAAGGAATAATTAGAAATATGATGTGGCTATGGTTAAACTGGAGGTGGGAGAGGGGAAAATGTTTTACTGTTCAAATGAATACTTTATGAATGGTTACTCTAGTAAAAAGCTGTGATTCCTGAGGACACTGGAAAAGCTTCTGGGAGATATTTGCATGTGATTAACAAATAAACAAAGGAGTTCTTTCATTATAGTTATCCAAATAGAACTTAGCAGACATCCATCTGCTTAAAGTTATTAAGAATTTAGATCAAGTGATTTGGGCTTGTTGGACCTGTGCACAAAAGCTATATGATGATAAAAGGGTCAATCACATGAAAATAAATACTTTCAGTATGCTACCGTACCTTTACTATATACATGTGTATATATACATGTATATATGCATATACATGCGTATATGCACACATGTACAGTGCACATTCATGTGTATAACTCATACAAATACACTATTTATGTTTAAATTCTGAAGTCTGAAAGAGAGCAAATAGAGTACAAAATGAAGACTATCTCTGATATCTTCACCAGTCATTGATATTCTGTTATTAGGACAGACTTGATAGCACTGAATAGAACAGTGACCACAGATCACAACTGCATACTCTACTTTTAAAACAACCCCCAGGTGACCCCAGCTTGCAGATTCTCAGGAGTTTTCCACTGAACTTGTGCCAAAAGCACATAGCCGATTAATCTGTAAATACCATCTTCTGAGTAAATCTAACTTCTGAATTACTTTCTGCTAGTACTTAAGTGGAGCTATTTTCCCACAAGCTTTAGAAAGAAGTCATTAAAGATTACCAATTTCTATCTTAGATTAAGATCTAATAAATCATAATCAAACAGAGTAGGAACTGGTATTCAAACCATTCATAATTACAAGAAAAGGTTAGCTGATCTAGAATACAAGGATGAGCATGTCAAAATACGCTCTTTGGAACAGAGACCAATACAGTATAACCAAACAGGTTAAAAGTCTTTTCAGGAAATTAGTGAGAAAGATCGTAAATTGGCATTCAGAAAGATATTTATGTATATATAGACACACTAATTCTGAGTTCTATCTTCTCTGCAACTTCAGATTGCAGTTAATTAGCTATTAAGAAGGCTAGGCTATAGAAGGAAGTTTCTAAACAAAAACATAGTTCTAGGCTTGCCCTATCCCAATGACCATACCAAAATTTTACCATCAACCTAAGTAAGAATGTTGTCAAGTCCTTAGGAAATAAAACGTCATTGCAGCAGAGAACAACTTCTCCTTTATCAAATAAGTATTTGAAGACAGCAGCCTGGCCAGATGGAAAGTCTTTAACAGACTGTGCCTCATTACAGCTCCTAGTAAAGGGATGAATCCTCTGCTCTTGCTGCAGTCTTGGGAGCAAACTAGCTTGGAGAAGTCTGCACAAGAGCCAGAGTAAAGTCTGAAATGCCTCCTGGAACACCCCATGCTTAGCTAAAGTCTTGTCTTTTTCTGAGAGTTTATAGCTAGGATCAAGTGACCCGCTATATTGTCTAGACTTGTATCAGACTCTGAAATCACAGCTGCCACATGTGAAAGGAAGACAGAGAAAGACAGCACTGCTGATTTTCTACAGAAAGTTTGGGCAAGTCAAACAAGCTACTTTAAAATGTTAAATACAGTTTTTAGCCTAACAGCTAGAAAAATAAAATCAGCTTGGCTTCAGATTGTTGGAAACTTTCTGAAAATCAAAAGCAAGTTCCACATGAAGGATGCAGTCCTATAAGTTGACTTGTGCCCACATTTAAGGATAAATTAATTTAAAATTAAGCACTATGGGTATATCTACTTTCTCAACTGTTACTAATCTCAAACTACCTACCCTAACCACCCTTATGAAGGAGTTACCCACAGGAAAGGAGAAACAACAAAAATATTCCAAATATATGCTACTAGACCCCTGTGGGACTAAAGAAAAGAGCACATATTTTCTCTCCTGAAGGGAGAACAAAAATGTTTACAAAAACAAACAAACAAAATCCTACTGAATAAAATATAGTGTGATAGCTTTATTCTGAAACGTTTACCTGTTGTCCTTCCTCCCTCAAATAGCAACACTGTTAATGGTCTCAGCGTCATAAAGGCTGAATATGCTCCTTTCATTCTGTGTCCAAAATGGGTGCTCAGGTATGGGAAAGTGAGTGATGTTGCTGCCCAAGCTGTCCATTTTCTGTGGATAATTAAAATCTTTAAGAACTGCTACAATAAAACTTCTCAGAAACACAATATATCCCAATACAAACAGATACAAACAGGACGACACATCATTATTCTCTGAACAAGATTACCAATGACATATCTTCCCAGTACCTGGAACAAATACACCTCGCACCTCCACACAGGGGACAAATAGCCACAAATCTGGCACATCACAAAGGAGCACTCAGGGCACCACACACCTCTTAGTAGGGCAGTCAGGAGCTCCACCCCGTCAATCCATACAAAGCAAATACAAGATGAGTAAATGTGCCACAGTGAAGTCCCACCTCAGCACATTCTGTACTCAGATCTCCACATCTGCTTAGGTTTCAGAAGCACTGTAGAGTCACAGATTAAAATCTGATTAGGTTTAAAATAACATTTCAGGTATCTGGTAGAATCACATTTAAAGCTCACACGAGGAAGAGCCATGAGGAGTTGCCTGCATATAAGAGCTTCAGTCAAGAGCAGTAGGTCTCCTTCACAATACCATGATCCTTTTTGTAAGTATACCCTGGTGGGAATAATAAACCCAAATTACATCAGAGAGTTAAGACACGCTCTTACCTCATGGCCCGGATTCAGAGCCACATAATTCTAGATATAACCTCTGCAGATTTCAACTGTCTAGCATGTCGGGCTGCATTACTGAACACTGAAATACTGCATTTTGAGTGGATGAATCTAACTCAAAGGCACTACATTTTAATTGCAGTACAAATACCCTCTTTAACCTAGGCATAAAAGCCACCCTTACTCTTCCACAAGAAAAACATAGAGCACTGGCAGCATAAATGAACAGACTTTGCAGCACAAGCACAGAGCAGATGCCATGAGGCAGCCAGAAGTACAGTTGAATTTACCACAGCTAAGAGCCTGGCTGATCAAAAACATGAACCTTCCATTTGACAATATGAATAAGATGAATAGCGGTAATTAACAAAACATGTTACAATCCATGCAAATACTTTTTTTACTTTATTAATTATGAAAATATAAAGGGCAACTGTCAGGTCAAATTTGGTCAACAACTTACTTGTTCTTTTGCCCTAAACCAACAAGGCTTCTCCCCCCCTCCCCTTCTTTTTTAATTCACATGGAAATAGGTTTACATAAATAGAACAGTGCAGTCCAACTACTGTTAACACTGTTATGGTAGACTGGAATTTCAAGGCTTTCATGCTTAATTTTCTTTTTTCTTCTGTTCTTTCCAAGAAAATGTACTTTATTATAGCAGGATTTTTCCATAAATTAGTTTGCTTTAATTACACTGTTAGAAACCAATTAAAAAATGTTATGCATACATGCATGCACACACCAAACACAAAACAATTTTTCATACAGTTACCATAGTTCATAAATTTAGTATGAACCCTCTCAGGACCAAGTCTGCTCATTGGACAGTTCTAGGGATGTAATGTCATAACAAAAATGTGCTATTTGCCACTTTTTATTCCAGTCTAAAGCCTGGAAAATAATCAGCAGTCATAGGCCTCCTTTCATCTCCTTATTCCCAGTCAACAGTAGAGAGATATCCCAACTCCTACCTGTTTCACTGATTCTCTTCAGCACTGCCTTCTCTCTCTGGTAAGTACAGCAAAGTCCTCAACACACACACCCTGTAGAGTTGCATTTTCTCTGTGAATGCTCCACTAGACCTTCCCCCATGTTCTAGCTCATAGCATAAGCTGCCTGAAAATGTATCCTTTACCCCTCTGCCTTCTTGAATGGGCATAGTGGGCTCGTGATAATATAATCCCACATAAAAAGGTAGAAAATTTTGACTTACTGGAACCCAGCATCCCTTGGCACCTAAGCAAAAATGGAAAAAGTTCAGAATAAGGCCACATGTTTGAATTTATTCCGTTTATCAGAAGCATAAACTACAAAGCCCCAATAACGCAAACAAACTTCAAAGATGAAAAGAAATCTCTGAGTCTAACTTAGCTGAAATCTCTGAGCTGTCTAACTTAGCTGTCATTGGTGTATCCAGGTATGTGTTTTGCACTACTGACAATGAAAGCATATTGAAGACTGTTTACAAATCAGTAAACAGTTTCTTGCACTTTATAAGCTTTTAATATAATGATTTACTTTAATTTTAGAACAAGAGGTTCTTTCCTTCTTGGACAAAGCACATCCCATAGGCAACTGAAGACTGTGCTTCCCATATTTCCTTATCAAGTTGCCACCACCACCGTAATATACAGCTAGGCCTGATTTGGAAAATGGGAATTGTTTGTGTTTCAAATGGATAAGAAAATCACAAAAAGCTTTGAACATGTCTCATAGGCATGTTGGCCCATGCTATTTCACAAAGAGAAGTCCTCCAAGTTCAAAACTGACTGCCAAGGCTGCATACATGACATTTGCTATTTCAGTTCCTATGGGAGGGTCCAGATAAGATCCTTCTGGGTGAAGAATAAAGCTAGACAATCTCTAGCCAAAGATTTCAGAGAATGTTTTAGGCTTTAGTCTTTGGAAGTACTGACAGTGGCCCTGATCCAGTAAAGCTCTAAAGAACATAATTTAAACGCTTTGCTACATCAAAACTGTAATGTGCTATGAAAGAACACAAATATCTGACTAGTACAAATACTGGAAAAGGGAACACATAAGCACAGTTGAAGTTTAGCACTATACTCATTTTTTACAATAGTCAATTCCACGTTCCCATGGATCTGCCCTGGCAATTTTTCTTACCCTTAAGAAAAATTAATGGCAAAGTGTCAGGGTACAGCCCTAGTCTTAAACAACATCTCCTTGTGCTACCGACTCTCTCTGTAAACTTTCCTCCTAGTGCTTTTAGCGATTTTCTGCCCAATCACCACATTTTAGCTTATGTGTCTACAAGGACAACACTAGATAAAGTCAACCTGCAGTTACACCATGGGTGATGAGCAGCAAATCAAGAAAGCTGACGGGACAGAGGCACCAGGGGAAGCTCCATGCAGAGCCAGTTTGGGTCTGATTGAGTTCATTAGGTCAGGCTGCATCCCATGGCACTGCAAATTCACATCCATGCAAGTACTTTGGTGTAGCATGGGCTATGAATACATCTTGTAGAGCTTGCCCAGATATCCTGATGCAGTGCTCCCAGGACAGCAAAGTCCAGGCTGAATGGCTCTGGGACCGAGTTGATGCCACTAACCCTAAGCTGAACTCAGTCTAAGCCCTTGGTTGGGCACAGCACAAAACCAGCCTGGACCTAGGACTGCAACTGAGTTTACTTCACTATGGGGCACGGCACACAGGCTCCAAATGGTGCTGCAGAACTCAGGCTAGCTCAGTACCTCCAGCTGAGCACAATCCACGCTGATTCAGGGTTATGTTCCTGTGTGGTCACTGGCTGTGCTGGGCTCCTCAGCAGTCCTGATAACAGGAACATGCAATAGGCACACCCAAGCAGGCACAGGTCTGGTTCAGCAAGACTTAGTGCTTCAGCTCTATAGGGCAAGGAAGCAGCTGGACTGCATCCAGGCTCATACTCAGTGCTAGATGTTCCAGACTCATGCTGGCTCCTGACGAACTAATCAGACATCGTTGCAACACACTCTTTAGCTCTCATCGTCAGAGTTTCCACAGGGCTCCCCTCCCCAGCATCACTTACACTAGTTTGCTGTGCCTGCTTTGTACCCGATCCAGATCTTCTGGCTGTCCTGAGCCTAGGTGCAGCTCCCCAGGGAAACACATCACACAAAGCTTGTATGTGAACGCACAAAATACAGCCTGAGACACAGAAGTGTAACAATACCTATGCAGAAGGAATATTAGAATTAGCATAAGTTACTCCGAGTAAATCAGAACAGATACTCTGTGATTGCATTATACAGAGACCGCCTTTATATCGAGATGCCAGCATACCAGCCTTGTTCTTTAACGTCTAAAGCATTTGGTTACAATGAGTTATAATTTATTATAACAATGTTAATAAATTAAAAGCACAAAGGGGCAATTACAATCACATTAAAACACTCCGTAATTTTGGAAAATTAATGTTTCACTAAGTCTTCATTTTTACAGCTAAATTGAGTCAGAACTGTGTTGTTCCTACACTATGCTAACTAGTATGTGTTAAGCTTTTCTGAACCATATGGAAAGCCATTATTTTATTTTTTTTTTTTTCTTAAGCAGGATTCTCACCACTTTGTTTAATATCACTACAAATTATATAGGCTAATATTTACAGATGGTTTCGCGTCTGAAGTGTGAATCAGCAAACTGCAAGACAACAGGTAGGAAGCGCTCATTCCCAAAGGATGTGGTGTCAGCTCCCTGCCCGAGGACCGCACCACAGGCCAGGAGGTCCCCTCACTTCTAACCCTGCGTTGGGGTTGGGACTTTGGGGTGTTTTGTAGGACCAGGCTGCAGCAGGATCAAACAGGAGAGGTTTCTGAACCACAGTTAGTTGTGGGGGGAAATGGGAAAATAAAGAATCGCAGGCTGTGCTTGGAAAGCCATCAGGTTTTTTAATGTTAGGCTGTAGGTTGGTTTTTTGTGTGTGTGTTCTGGTGCTTCTACTTCAAGTCTCAGCCAACTTTTCCACCTCAGCGCCCAAAGATGGCACCGCACCTGCGTGCCCAGCACTATGGGGGCAGCACATTCAGCGTGCGGGGGCTTCCAGAAAGTTCTGCAGCGGCTTTCCAGGTGCTGAGTGGGGCTGGGGGGGGGACACAAGCAGCGCCCCACACATACACATACACAGCCCCCTCAGGCGGCGGGCCGTTGGGGCCGTTGGTTGGGGCGGTTGGCGGCGCGCGGGCAGCTGGAAGTCGTTGCCCGCCGATTGGCGTCCGCGTTGCCACGGCGACCGCCCCGGCGGCGCCAGCCGGGCCGCAGCGCGAGCGGGTGATGTCACGCGCCCGGCGCCGGCCGGTCTGGGCCGCCCGCGGCTGAGGCGCGGGGCGGGGGTGCGGGTAGAGGGGGGGGGGGGGAGCGGGAGGCGGTCCCCTCACGTTCAAGCTGCGCGCCCAAATCCGCTTTTTGGGGTGTTTTCGGCGGGTTTAGGGCACAGTCCGCCCGGCACGAGCTGGCTGGGTGTTTTGTGACCCGGCAGGAGGTGCGGGTGAAGCAGCAAAGCCAGCTTATATCGCCGAAAGGCAGCCAAATTCTCGCCCTGGTGTCCCATTATTGTAACTCTTCTGCTAATAAAGGGGTTCGGCTATAAGTTCTCGGGAAGAGAAGGAGTATTCACCACCACTCGCCCTCAAAGGCAGCAGAAAGCGTTGCTGAGGCAGAGATTTTTTCCGTTTTCTGTCTTTCAGATGGATTCAGGCAGCGCTGATGCGGTCTGTGGGCAAGGCGAAGGCTGGACCCTGCTAAAGTCTGCGCCCTAGAGCACCTTGTGCTCGGGGACACACAGCGGGACCCCTCGCAGGTGGACAGCCATACCTTGGGACAGATCATGCAGAGAGCTCACCTGGCAAGCACTGCTTTGGCCAGAGAGCTGCAGGCTCAAACACCCGTCTTCCTCTCGTTTGGGAGGACGGCAAGTAAGCTAAGTGTATGTAAATATGATTGCAGTGCGAGGCTCAGGTTGTCTGATTTATTTGTTTATTTGTTTATTTATTTATTTATTACCTGCACAGCGTGGTGTTTAAGTGACCTGTAACCTCTAAGATCTTAGTGGGATTTTAACACCGCGTGCTTTTGCTGACTGCTTAAGCGAAGTGAACCGGAGAACAATCCTTGACAACAGCCGCCTCCATCAGGTAGCTTCGAAGTAGCTTCGAAGGAAACGAAATGAATGCCTTCTGGTGGGGGAAGGGAGCGAGCGTCCTGAGAAACTCGCTCCTCCGCTCCCATTGATCATCACCTGCGCTGGACTTCACACAGCAGTTTAATCCTATTCTCTCCCTCAAAGGTTTCAAGCCTCTGCAAGATCCTGACTGCTAGGGAACAAAGGCTGGTATGTGGTTCCCTCAAAGGTCAGTCATTAACCTGCCCCGACAACAGTTTTAGGAAGATCAAGGCAATGAAGAAAAAACTAAGAAAAAGCACTTTCACTTTGGAATGAATTGTTCAAAATGCCCTTATACATTGAGTTTTATTCCCTTTCAGCTCCGCACTTTTTAGTTCCTGCACGTATTTATTTCTCATCAGGAATAATGGCAAGATTTGCTCTCCCAGAGATTTGACCTTAAGTTTATTCTAGCCACAACACTATAGACCATTTCATCAATTATAAATGTACTCATGTGTATAGAGGAACTGGTAAGCCAGCTCGGTAATACTACCTTGTCCTGGAGGCTTACCCTTATAAATAAATTAGGGGCATATCTTTATGAAATACCAGTAGAGAGAGAGAAAGAAAAGAAAGTAAGAGAGAGAGAATGAAAGGAAGGAAGAAAAAGAAAGGGAGAAAGGACATAAGGAAGGAAAGAAGAGAGAAAAAGAGAAGAAAAGAAGAAAAAAAAAGAAAAAATCCAGATTCACTTAAAAAAAAATATAAAAGGACAAGGGCTAACATCAAAAGTGCTTTTTTTTTTTTTCCTGTGATTTGTATTTTGTGTGTCAGTGTGTCTATACATGAGACAAAATACTGGATATGCAGTGGCCAGACTATCAATGACAGTCATTTCCATAAGTTATTGATGACCCTTTAGCTCCCAAGTGACAGGCCAAAGTAGAGCCACAAGCAACTTATGAAAGGTCATCAATAACAACTGAAAATAAATGTGTCCAGTGCCTGCCCATTGTGTGTCCTGTTTATGCAATGCCAGCTTAAGTTTCATCTGGCATAGTTTTTAACAGGCTGTAACCATCTTAGTTCCTGTCTGGAGCAACAAGGTCTTAATTTCTTAATAATATGACCTAAGGAGTGAAAGGAGAGACTGTGCACCTCACTAAAACATTAAACACCACAGACAATCCCAGTGCAGCAAGTGTAAGACCATTCAGAAGAAAGAAGATACAGGGAAGTCAGGAGGAAAAAAAAGGAGCAGCTGAGATGCAAGGTTGTAAATTATACCTTGTGTTAAGGTTATAAGTATGTAATATTCTATTAATGTATTGCTGATCATAATCTATGTCATACTGCAAAGAAGATTGATGCATTGTGTGTGGAAAGGAGTTTCTGGAGGCAAAAGAAAGCTCTTTCTGTCTATACTGAGTCTCTTATTCCCAGTGGAAAAAGACTGCAATGGACACTGGATGCAATCCAGTGGGGACCAAACATTTGGTTTTACCTGTTTCTTAACAGAATTTGCTTTGAATAATCATTGCCACTAAACACAATCTCTTTTAATTAGAGTTCTGTATTTAATATATGTATATATATTAAATTATTTTGCATTTGCATTTTCACGTTTTAAAAAAATAGAGTTTTGAGAAACACTTTTCCAGAGATTGAATAAACTATTTCAGGAGGTCGGTCTGAAATAAGCTAATGACGTTGCATCCAGTTGTGAAACTTCTGCTCACTTGAGCAGGCCTTATACCACATCCTTACTCAGGCAAATAAGCTCATTAACTTCAAGACAAACTTCCTATATGAGCAAGGATTTGTGCTGCTTTTCAAGTCAATTTCCCCACTGAGGTAAGTTAAGAGATTTGCTTGAATAACATATATCAGTGCTTTAAAGTGTTGAAAGAGCATGCTAGTGGAGTTAAAATTACCAAAATAAATGTCATTAACACTTCAAGGTAAGTATGTGGAAACATACTGGTATTGAAGACAACTTGAAATAGTTACTTAGCATAAGCTGTGTGATTACCAAAAATATTCTTATATTTAATTTAACTCGTTTAACTTTAAGAAAACAAAGTAAAAACTGTAAGAAAATGTGCACGTTGAAGCATTTTTAAAAGCAATTTTGAACCTGTCTTGACTTTCACACGGTTTGCCCTCTGCACAAGTAGGAAAAACATGAAGAATTGCTATACAATTACTCTCGAATGGAAAATAACATTCATTCCCATTTCTTATAAGAGAAAATTAGTAAGTCACAGAATATACTTAACTGTGAAGAATTGCAGTTCATGGATCATTGTCCGATATTCTCTTTACATCCATCTTTCATTTTATCTGCATCTCCAGCCATTTGCACTCTGCAATGTGTATCTTGATTTTAATTCACTGTGGTACACAGTGGTTTTCATTACACAGTCCCGTGGTCCTAATTAACACCTGAGGTCATTTTAGTACAAAGTATTATTGGAATTAAGACCTAAGTGTGTGACCCTAACTACCAAAAGGAGACAATGTCACTCTCACTTTCTTTCTTCCACTCTAAATGTGACACCCAGCAAGAGCTGTATTCTGTCAACGAAAGTGACAATTTTTTTCAGAAGCAGTGTAGGCTATAAAGAATGATCACAAAGCATCCTATCAGAAATTAATACAAACCTCATTTTTTAGCAGAGCACTTTTTCAAACACTAGTACGTAAGCAAAGAAAAACTCAGCTACAAGCTTTGAAATAATCTCCTACTATTCTACAATTTCTTCTGATGGATGGAAGAGAAGAATGAGGAAGAGCTTTTCTCTTCTGTTACTATGTACTCGTTAGATCCTCACATGTTATGGCAACAGGAGCACCGCAGCAGGTAAATAGAAAATAAGGTTACACAGAGTTCTGCTTTTCTCTGAAGTGCATGGGGGTGGCCCATAAACAACTGTGGTAAGGGGATTTGAAGACAACTTGAAAAGTTTCCCCACCACCACCACCACCATACCTGAACTCTTAGTTCTTTCTAGCTTCTGTTCCCAATAATGCCACCAATGCGACTTGAATCCAAGCAGCAAATGTTTTCTGAAGTGCTTTAAAGATTGGTCAGGCTGTCACAACAGCACAATGCAGAATTGTAAATTAATATTTGGCAAGCAGGTGATATCTGAAAGTGATGATGACCCATAAAAGTACTTTGACAACCAACTGACCATTCACAAGAAACATCAGAACATTTGCATCAGAGCAGAGAAATCAAAGGTCTCTCCGCCTACCTTGAATGTCCCTCTGCTGTGAGAAAGTCGGTCTCTTCTCACTCAAAGAAAGTGATTCTCATTTTAATCCTACAACAAAACCAAACCAAGAAAAAGCCACAAAGATTTTGAAGAATTCCTTAAAACACTCACAGAGATCAAGTAACAAACACGTTAGCGTTAGCTTTCAAAATGTAAAACGTTGTATCAGTGCAAAGTATTACTGTTGTTTCTGCAGGGTTTTTTTGTGGCCTGAACTTAGACTGTTTTTGCTGATGAAGCTGTTCAGGTCCCCTGCAAATACCAGTATCATTGGTGTAATGATAACATATGCAGATGAGCATGTACACATCCAGATACTTATTTAATTTAGGTCGATTTGCTCGTTGTCCCTGTAGGCTGTATTATTTGTGTGATTATAGAGCTCTTAATGCAAACTCATAACAAACATGAAAATAATATGAGGCCATATCATACCATCAGTTTCAGGCAGATTAGCTGAGGATTTCTGTCTGTAAACAAAGGGCATGACACTGCACATAAATCTGATCTAAATCTACACAAAATAAAATTAAAGTTAAAGTTAAGACTCCAAATTCAATCTGTTACTATGTAACTCAGTTCAATATAGTGCTCTTCAGGAAGCTGCTCCAAATACTCCTAACTTATTTTCCCCTTCCCCAGAATAAGCATCTTGGCTGCTTATATTTGGACCACACTGCAGAAGGCTGTCAACGTGAGTTATCTTTCTTGCCACAAGCTTGCTTTAGTCAACACAGAAATCTGACATTACCCAACAAACCCAGTGTTTTTGGTCACCTGAACAAAGCAACCTTCTTAAATGACATTAGCCTTCAGCCAACTTAACAACCAGCAGCAAAATGCCAGGGCATCTGTCAGTGACATACCAGTGTTGTCTGCTGCCGCAGCCTCTTGAAAGCAGTAGGTGGGTTTGCACAAATTTCTATAACTTTGAATATCTATTTCCATGCTGGAGGCTGCACAGCAAGAATAGCTCTTCGTTACAGACTTTTTCAGTTGTCCTCTCAACTAATGAAGATAAAATATATTTCTTTAGGTATTGATTTCCATGTTTGCATAAAAAAGAGTCTACATCAGCATAAGAAGTTTTGCTTGCTTGTTTGTTTTTTGTTAATCTGTTTCTCATTCTCCAAATTTTTTGTTCTCATGATTTTTTGAAGCTGAAGGAAAGCATAGAGTTAAGTAGAAGTATGCTCTTGTCATGAGCTCTAATGCTCTAAACTGGACAACTACATGAACATGAAAAACAAACAAGCAAAGAAAGAAACAAAAACTCCTTTGTCTGTGAAGAGCTCTTGTGGCCTGTCAACAAACATTTTTCTCTTTATTTTCTAATAAACTTCATGCACAGGAGCAATGGGGAGGCAGCTGCAAAGAACACAGGTGAAGTTCTCCAGAATCTCCATCTTTCTCATTCACCTACAAATTCTCAGAAAAAAAATGAGGGGAAAAAAAATTAAGGTTGTGGGTTGTATTTATATTTTGGATTTCAGAAAACAGAATGGTTCACACTCTGGGGAAAAGTCTTGTGATAAAAAGAGTTTTAGGGAGTACTGCCAATGAACCATCCCTGGTGAGGAGAGGTAGCAGAAGACGGATGGATTTTGGTCCATTAGTAGTCTATAGAGTGAGATGACTTCTCCATGCTCTGGATCTTCCCTGATCCATTCTGAGTAGACTGCAAAGGAGCCCACAGTCTCACCTCCAGCACAGCCACAACCAGGCAGATACAGGCATGTAGGAATAATAAACCAATAAAGGATTTACATATTCTTTCCTCTACCTCCCTCCCCCACCCCATTTTTCATTTCATATTGCTGTCCCCTGTTGCCAAGAGGAGTTTATCTATGGTGTTTGGTAAGGGAGTACTAAACACATTATAGTGCTATTTTAAATGACATCACAACTAACTAGATATTTTAATTGAAGGTAAATAACCAACATTATTGCCATTTGAATGATAGCAATAGTGGAGAGTAATGGCACTACTGAGGAATCAATTGCTATTTCCCTCATAAACCATAAACCATTCAGAGATTTATAATGCTTTTTTAATGACCAGCCCTTCTAGGTGTTGAGCAGCTCCTGAGTCTTCTGGATGCCTGCTGAAGTCAATAGGAATGGGGGGTGTCTCGGTGTCACATTTTTGTGCCCGAGGATAAAATACCAGTTATCAGCTGCAAGCAAAGGAAAGCTTGGGATTTTAGCATGCTGCTCTGCCAGTGTGCCCCAAACCCCAAAATGGGGATGCTTGACTCAACCACTGTTTCATAACCTGTTTAAGAATAAAAATGCATTGTGTATTTGTGTGCATTTCATGCCCTCTTAAGGTAGGTATGGCAAGTAACCTTGTGGAAGAAACCATGTCGACTGCTTATTTCCTTCTGCATACCTAAATGCGTTGCTTTTGTATTTCATCTGTCCTGAGACCATTTTAACTAATGTGGTGCTATCCAATGCACCAGTTGGTTCGGTGGCATTGTATCATGCACAAACACCGGCGGATCCGGAGTGCTGCGAGAGGCGATGTCCCCTGTGCTGAGCACTGGGGAGGGCTGTTCCCCCTCTCTGACTCTCTATCCGGTCCTAAGGTGCTGTGACCCAGGGGCAATGTGAATGTCTCAGGTTTATTTTTCCAGTTGGAGTCAATGACATATTCATCTACTCAGACCTGCGCTGACAAATCCAGCCTCCTTTACTCATGAGAGTACTCTCATCAAGTTAAGTGGGATTAACCCCATGATGAAGGAGACGTAAGGCCAGTAATTATGTTTTCATTTTCACTTGTTTTACTTTGATTTTGCATGAAAAGCAACTTTTTAAAGTTCCAGAGAGCATCTGTGATGCTGTCGCAGCCCATCAAGTCTCAGCTAAACTAGTCCACCATTGAGGATCCTGTTGATAATATTGTTGAATACTGTTGATAATATTGCAATAATTGGTTACAAAGGAAATGGATTTCTACTCTGGATGTGGAAAGAAAGCACAGAAAAACAGAGCCAAGACAGATGAGCTCCTCCAGCCAGCCAGCAAGGGACCACATGCCTAAAGATGCACAGAATTTATTTAGAAAATCCAGACTTGGCCTGGTGAAAAACAGGAGCATTAATCCCTATATGCTCACGTCATGAAAAATATTGCCATTAATAGGACAAAAGCACAAGCAGCAGCCACTGCCCCTCTCTTTTGTAAACGTCTTCAGGGATGAAGAGTTTCACTATGCCTACCTCCACTGCTAGCATACTGGGCTTTCCAACCCATTTCTAGAGCAATTTCCTTAGCATCTGGTGCACATCCAATCTAAATTTTGAAAAAGCAGCCGACCCAACCTGCTCCCACTTAAGTCAATGACAAAACTCCCATTGACTTCAAGGAGAGCACAAGCAGACGGGTTGTTAACAGGGAATTGGTGCCTATTGTTCACCGGAGCATGTCGGGCTAGCATGTATCAACTCCACGAGCATCAAAGGGAGTTACTAGAGGAAATCCCCTGAATATTTATGCGATAGTCAGAGGGGAGGGCTGTTTTTCCCTTTCCCACGTATCTCTACCGAGATACGCTAGCTATGGGAACACACACGATCTTCTCGCAACTGGAGCAATGCATACAGGGCCCCGGGTTTCCCTGCAGAGCCTCTTCTGTGGAAGTAGCCCGATGGAAAAAGAGCTTGGCGGCGTATCACGGTTCTTCACGCGTTTCCAGAAATACCACGTCATTTTCAAGAGCCGTTGTAGTGTCAGGGGATTCTCACTGTGACACTCCAGCCTGCGTGTATCATCTGTCCAAACTGGCTTTGCGAGTGCTAAAGGGGAACCAGTTACAGACTGGGGTTTCCCAGAGATTTCCAGCGAGATCACACAAGCTTCTAGGAGGGTTTCTGCGCAAACAGCACAGTGCAACGTTACAGTGTGCCTACTTTCACAAAGATTTTAATTAAATAGGATCAGCAAGGTTTGAATCTGCATGCTCACCATGACTTAAAGATGGTGAGGGTTTTTTTAGACAGCACGTTGAGTCTGTCCATATTATAAGGACTCTGGGAAAGAGATAAAGTGTAACCATACCAAATGCTTTAGGGCCCATTTATATTTCCACCTCATGAGAGCCAGCGATGGCAGAGAGTGGAGTTTCACAGAATAAAAGCAATGACGGCAGCATAATTGGGATCCTCCAGCCTGTAGCTAATGGAAATAAGTCTTCCCATCATATTGTCATCATGTAGCATGCAAATCTACGCCTCAGTCAGACAAAGATTTACACCATGCACCTAGTTTTCGCGCCTGGAGGATCCCAACTGCCATCAGTGGCACTGGTAATGTGGGACAAAGTAAGCAAAACAAGAGTCTGAATATTTGTAAGCACAGCCTCAAAACATATGTTTTTAAGGGGTGAGAGAGAATGAAAGTGCGCTTCATTATACTCTTCAGACGATCCAGCCTCACTGCTCATTCACGTTCTGGGTTTGACAGCTTCCCACCGTACCCTTCCTATATCACCCGTTGTGACTAAGCACTGAGGGGATCATTAATCACCATTATGAATTTCTCCCCTTCTGCCGGGCTTGAGTTAAAAGCCCAGGGGCAGATCCTGCAGCCTTTACTCCTTCCTGCAGCCCTTTCCCCAGCGGGCAGACCTACTTCACTCACCACGAGCTGGGAGCATCGCAGCAGCTGTAGGGCCGGGCGCGGTGTGTCTCATACCGGCGTCCCGTAGAAATATGCACGGGTTGTTCAGGAATTAACAGAAAGTTTGCGCACCGCGGTATTGAATTAAAAGGTTGGGCTCTGCCACGGGACGACTTAAGCCGGGCTCTGGGGGACGCGCCTGTTAATTTTAATGCTGCCTCAGAGTGCAGAACTCCGGACATTCGCAGCATCATATTTAAAACATGGTACATCGGCTAATACGTGATCCCGCGCGTTAATGGAGCAAATTAAGTTACAGGTATGAATTTTACATAAAACGGATTAATATTATATGCCATGGAGGAATTTTAAATACCCCATCCCCATGCATTTTTAATCGTTATGCGCTCTAATTTAACGTTCCCAGGCGCTGCTTTGCTCGGCTCCCTAACCCCCCCTCAAGTTTTCCTTGGGATTTTCCCTGCTGGCATCCCCCAATACCCGCGCTAGGACGATGCGGGGCAGCGAGGGGGGGACACAAAAAACGCCCCCGGGGGAGGCAGGGCAGCGCTGCCCCCTGCTCCCCACGGCGGGGCACGGCTCCGGGGGCCGCTGCGAGGCGGGGGCCGCCCGCATTCCCCGGACCTTCCTCCCCCGGACCGCCCCCCCCCCCTCCTTTCGTCCTCCTCCTCCTCCTCCTCTCCTCCTCCTCCTCGGGGCCCGGCCCCCTCCAGCAGCGCCCCCGCCCCCCCTGGCCCGCCGCCATTGGCCAGCGCCGCGTTCCACGGGGGGCCTGGGCGCTCTGATTGGCTGCGACGCGCCGCCGCGGAGCCCCCCCCGCCCGCCGGTCCCATATAGCGGGCGGCGCGGCCGGCAGCGGCGGCACAGGCGGCGGGGGCCGTGCTGAGAGCGGCCGGGCAGGGCAGCAGCGGGACGGGAGGAGCCCGGTGCGCGGAGAGGGGCGGGCGGTGGTCGCAGCAGGAGGGGGGCGTCCCGCTGTCCCCCCCTCCGTCGTTCCGTCCCCGCGGCAGCATGAAAGCCGTGAGTCCCGGCCGGCCCCCCAGCAGCCGCAAGGCGCAGCCCGGGGGGGCGGGCGGCGGCGGCCCCCCGGCCCTGCGGTGCCTGGCCGAGCACAGCGGCTGCAAGGGGGGCGAGGAGCCGGCGGCGCTGTGCCTGCAGTGCGATATGAACGACTGCTACAGCCGCCTCAGGAAGCTGGTGCCCACCATCCCGCCCAACAAGCGGGTCAGCAAAGTGGAGATCCTGCAGCATGTCATCGACTACATCCTCGACCTGCAGCTGGCTCTGGAGACGCACCCGGCGCTGCTCCGGCAGCAGCAGCAGCAGCACCCGGCCGGCTGCCCCGCGGCCACCCCCCGGACCCCGCTGACGGCCCTCAACACCGACCCGGTAAGAGGTGCGTGCCACGCCGGGCCGCGGTGGTCGCCGCCGTCTGGGCACCCCTCCGAGCCCGGCTGCAGCCCCCGGGGTGGGCGCGGAGCCCCCCGTCGGGGCGCGGTGGGCGCCTCCAGCCCCCCGGCAGCCGCCCGGTGCTCCCGGTGTAATTGCAGCCTCTCGAGGGAGCCGCCGCAATCAGCGTGTTTGCACACACGGCTCCCGGCGCTGCTCCTAGCGCTTCCCGGCCCTCCGCCGAGCACGGCGGATTTGGGGGCTCCGGCACCCGAACCGCCCCGGTGCGGCGTTTTTTGGGGGGCAGCGGGGGGACGGGGAGCATCTCCTGCCGGTGGCACGGGGAGCGGCGTGTCTCGGGGACTGGGTGGCGGTGCGTGTGGGGGTCTCTCTCCCCTTCCTGTTCCTCCCCCCCCCGTAACTCGGCGCCGTCTCGTTGCTGTGCAGGCTGGCTCTGTTAACAAGCCGGGGGACAGCATCCTCTGCCGCTGACCGCCGCTCCCCAGGTGAGTGCCGGGTCGCCGGGAGCCCCCCCCCAGCCCGGTGGTCGCGAGGGGGGGGGTTGAGCGCGGCCGCAAGCATTCGCAGCAGGCTCCGGGGGGTTAGCTTTAATTACCGGGCGGTTATTTTATTCCTTTTAATTACCGTTTTTCCAACACCCCCTCATCTCCCCCCTCCCTTTTTCACCCCCCCCCCCCACCTCCCTGCCCGGAGCGCTTCTGGCTGCGGCGTGCAGCTGCGCATCCCTCCGCCTGGCCCAGCCTGGGAGCCGCGCTTGTTGTTTGACCTGGTTTGTTTTGGGTTGTTGATCAAGCATGTCTTGTGTTTTGTCGGTGGCGCCAGTCGGTCTGGAGCGGAGCGGTTCACACACCCCCTCTATTCATTCCTCTCCCACAGGTGTGCGGCGGCGCCGCGCAGAGGCACCGCGGGGGGCGGGCGGCGGGGAAGGGGGGGGCCCGGCGGAAAAAAAAGAAAAAGAGCGAGCCGACCCCCCCGTGCTCCGCCCGGCAGAGCCAGCCGCCCCCCGGAGCGGTTTTTTCCCCCCCCTAGCCCCCCACCCGCCGCCTCTTCTCTCCGCCCGGCAGCAGGATGCGAGCGGCGGGGGCAGCGGGGTGCCGGACCCCCCAGCGGCAAAAGTTGCGCCCCTGCCCCGGGACAGAGGAGCGAGCTCCAGCCGAGCCCCTAGGAGCGTAACTGAGGGAGCCAGCAGCCGATCCTTGAAGCTTTACTAATCTACCAGAGCATTTGTAGATATATTTGACATCTATTGTTTCAAATAGATGGTTTTATTGGGGCCCAGGGAACTTTCTTCTCCCTGCAGGAGTGTTACATATTGTATAGATAAAAACGCGTGGCATTTCATACTGTGTATATATAGAGATGTTCTATGAGTGTGAGAAAAGTATATGCTTTAATAGACTACTGTAATTATAAAATATTTTTAATTAAATATTTTTTGTAAATATTATAAAGGTGTGTATGTTTTTTTTAAATCTGTGGGAATCTCTTTAGGAAACTGCAGCTCAAGTACAGAGCTGCTTATATGGAAATACCTTGAATGTGTAGGGCTTTTTTGTCCCCAATTGTCCCCAAATATCCTTTAGACTCGGAACCTACAGCTATACCTAGTGGTCCTGCATGATTGCATGAGATGTCTAATTGCAAATGAACTTGTTTGGAGTCCATACAAACGTGTTTTTCCTCAATCTAGACTAAAAATGTTTGTAAGTGTATTATACATTTTGAGACTACACTTTTGTCATTTAGGCACAGGGGTTTTTAGTGCGTTCTATAAAAGTAGCAGTAAGATGTAGTGCTTTTTTTACTGAAAATAGACACTCTATCTACTTTTTGCATTATGGGGTGATGCTTTAGATCTTTAATCAGCTTTTTAAAAATCTGCTGTTGCATCAGATCAAGAAATTTGTTCTGGAACTTCATTTAGTACCAAAAGGTTTTACTGCAAACCTGCATTCCTACAGTCTTATTAATTGCTTAAAAAGCGAAAACAGTTCTCTGCTTGCAACCAAAGGGCAAACCATTAACAAAAACAGTTACTGTTTCCTTCGTCCAAAGAGTATTAATAGGGGACTGCGGAAAGGCATATGGGCAAAGTCATTATGATCAGTGGTGTAAACTCATCTTAAAATGAACTTAAGTAGACCAAAAATCAGATAACTGCGTCAAGATTATTTTTCTAGTACAAGATGACTTTCATTTCACTGCAGCTATGTTACAGTTAAAATCCTGTTTAATCTCTGTGATGTGTAACTACTACATGTGAACATTAAACTAGATTTACCTGTCTTTAACTGTGATTCTTCAGCTTATTTCTTCAATTCTCTGAATTTGCATGTTCGTTCTCCTTGCCTTTTTTTTTGTTCGTACTATTTGATGGGCAAGTACATTTTATGGCAGGCTTTTGTAAGCTCCGAGTTCTACAGCCTGTAAACTAATGCCTGGGCTTGGTGCAAGATGCTCATTTTGTGTGATCAGTAGCCTGCGCGCTTGTGAGATGGGATTTTCAGAGTGGGAGAATTAAGTAGGATTTAATTGGGTGCTTTGTAAATAGCTAGCCAACTGTGTGTAACATGGTCTGTTTGACTAAAAAAGAGAGGATTTGTTTCAGATTATACGAGTGTCAAAAGTACCATAACCCAAGGGACTTCTTCTATTAAGTTAAATATTTATAAGGTAATGAACTGCTGGGGTCATTAGCTATTGACTACAGTGATAATGTCAATAAGATGAACATTTTCTTAATCAAAATAATTGCATAAAGATCAAATCAAAAACTGGCTTGCATGTCTGCAAACATGAGGCCTCCTGTCACTTCAAATGCTTTGAAGGCAGTGGCATTTCACAGGCTTGTCCCTGGCTCAAGGGACAGGGAGTGGGTCCCCAATTTTTCTCCCCCCAACTCAGATGTTATAGTAGTTTAATGAACAAAATACACGTTCTTGTAGAATTAAGTCATGAACCTATTGTTCTGTGTCTCCAGCTAATTCAATGACAGTAAGAATGCTATTAATGGGATTTTTTTCTTTACTGCAGTTTGGGAATTTTTGCATTGTTTATTTAAACAACTTTTTTTCCTCAGGAATGGCTTACATTTCTACTCATTTTCCTTGTTTATCCTGTTAATATTTGTAGTCCTCAGCTTAGCTGAGCTCTATAGCTCAGCTTATTTTGTATACAGGTTTTTCAGTAACATTAGTTCTCAATGCCCTCATTTGTTTCTCTCCGCTGTTGCCAAATTACAGTGTTCTGTTACACAGAAGAGGAAGCAAGTAAAATGTGCTGTCCTAAAATATGAGCCTACCTTGTCGAGATTCCAGATATCAAAGCTGGTGTATCCTGGGAGATCCGATAAATCACTGGACTGCCCTTCCACGGAGAACAGACCAATTTGTGGATTGTTTCAAATCGGGGCAATTTCCCATAGAGTTTAGCAGTTTGAGGATTTCGTTGTTGTTTTGTTTGTTTGCTTAAAAAAGCAACTGTGGTGCAACAAGTTACAGCCTTTAGAAAACTGAAATCTTACTAAAAGAGCTGTGAAAATTTTCACATTATATAGGATTCCTGACAAGCATGCAAAAAGAAAAAGCTCTCTTAAAGCATAGGAGAGGCTGGTCTTGATTTATTCCTTATGCTATGTGTGAAACCGTAAGCAAGGAGTGTCTAATCGCTCACTAATGGCTGCAGTCAGTACAGCCCTAAATACAGCCATATTTATTTTTGTTTTTCAAAGGTTCTAGAATCTTTCAAAATACTTTAATCCCATATTTTGTTTAAATCATGTTTTCCATACAGCAGAAGACGTAAATGTTTGAACAAAGGCGAATTAAAAGGACTCTTTCTTCTAGCGCCTTGGATTTTCTCTTAGTCACAAAAGCATTCCTTAAAAGGAGCTATTTGATTGCGTGATGAGAGTTGTGGTGAGGCTGCCAGATTAGGAATTAGGATACCAAATTCTGTTCCCAGCTCTGCTACTGAGACTCTGTTGTGACCTTGAGCAAGTCACCAGCTGTCAAACTAACATCTCGCTTTCCATTCGCAATGATGACATGTGCTCTGGTTTGTAGAAGCAGAGATGAAACAGACAAAATGTAGTCGTGTTTTTTACTTCATTTTTGCTAGGGGGATTATGTTTTGGATAATAAAGATAGTGTAAGAAGAGCTGAGGTTATTAGGAAACCTTCGGAAGGGAAGCTTATTCAGGAGCACATTCCTAGCAGCGGCAGTGAGAACTCTGTTGCTTGGGACGCTGGAATTGTAAAGGACTAGAAAATGTTCTCAAAAAGGAGTAGAAGAGGGAGGGACTGAGGTCTTTTCTATCCCAAACTTGTATGCTTTCCACAGAGAGCAGCGATTAATGCTGCATTTCAGTGAGCTGCAGTGCTGAGCTTCCAGTCCTTGCTGATGCTGAGACCCCTCTTAAATTTCCAAATGATTGGAGGTGTTGATTCCATATGAAAGCCAAATTTGAGCTCTTACAGTGGGAGATGCGTTTTCCCCGCTGTTTCGCATGGGGATGGTATTTATTTTCACTTTCTCAACCATGTCGTATTGCTTTTAAGCAGTTGCCGTGTTTTCAGCTCCATGAGAAATGATCATGAGGAATGCCATAGCTGTCCTGCAGGTTGTTCTGAGAGTTAATAAATAAGCCATGTATAGGATAAACAGGTTTATGCAGATGCGGAGCAGCACTTTAGTATTATTTGTATTTTTAACGCTTTCTAGCTGTACAAGTCACATTCCTTTAAAACCTTTGCAGTCAGAGAGAAGAAACCACAGTACGAGCAATTCAAGTAATTGTCTTAGATGCAACGCAATTTGCTGGCTTCTCCAATAGTGAGGCTTGCAGTGCTAAATAGCGTGCTTCCCAAACACTATTGAAAGCGTTGTGCTCTCTAGTCCCAGAACATGTGATCTGAAAACACAGGCTAAATATATTCCCCCCCTTTGCAACCGCCTGCATTAGAAAATCCATCCGTCCTTTACTCTTACTCCCATGTCAGAGAAAACTCGCAAGCTGTGCCTACCAGGGGAGGCTGCTTTCCCAAACCGCGGCAAGCAGGCGTGCAGGGACCAGCCCTCGGAGGAGCACTCTGCAGAGCTGGGCACCAGGCGCTCTGGGGATGCAGCCTGTGGGGCAGGGCGGGCACCTTGTGCTGGCCATGACTCCTCAAATGCCCTTCTCCATCAGAAAGGTGTTGGGTGAGTGCTGGGCCGGCCTGAGTGCCAACCTCATGGGGTGTCACACAGCAGCCTTTCCCCTGTTTTGCCCATCGAGGTCTTGCAAGCACTGCAGGCAGCATCTCCCCTACAGCCAGCGGTACCCTGCCTGTCCCGTGCCACGGGGAGAGTGGAGCCTTCTTCAGGCAGCTCATTTCCCCACAGAGGATGCAGCGGTGGCTGGAATGAGTTAGCCCCCATTTGTCACTGCTTGGCCTGTAGGGAGAAGAGCTGGTGCCCAGGACTCGCACGCAGACACTCGCAGTCCCTCCACAAGAGCCGCGGGGCAGAGCAGCTCTGACTTTTCTTCCTTTGATGGACATGGAGCACACTTTGACATGGTATGAGGGTTGGTTTTTATTCCCCCCTCCCTCCTCTTTTCTTTTTTTTTTTTTTTTCTTTTCTGCTTTAACCTTCTTTTAGCCTTGGGTTTGCTTGCCTTTTTCTTTTTTTTTCCCCCCCCACCCCCCCCCAAAGATAATGTGTTTATCAACTGACAGGATACACTTGTCTCTGGTAAAAGAAACACTTTGACAATTTTCACAACATGTATAATTTACTTAAGGACCCTAATGGCTTCTTCTGAGCTGTGTCATGTAAATAAATATTCCAACCATTTTAACACACACATTATGTACTCCATAGATCAATGGCTCCTTTGAAGCTGTTACTGTTTATCCTGTAAGTTCCTATTCAGACATTTTTTAATATGTATTATTATTTATTCATCTCTTCATTTAGAGATGCCGGCGTCTCTATTTGTAGCAGTCTAGCATCTATGCATGCAGTTCAGAACAGTTCAAAATTAATATTGCTCAGCCTTTTCAGCAGGTTGGAAAGGTCCCCATGAAAATGTGGAAACAGAAAAAGAATTGTTCAGACGAATGGGACTAGCTTACACACATTTAGGACCGGATATTTAAACCTCCTTCCACTGCTCTCTTGACTTCTCCAGCAGCCTGGGAACAGGCAGGAAGACTTGGGAGGGCAGCAATACCTGGTCCTAGAGGGACAGGATGAGAGGGTGCCACATGGAAAGAAGCTCCTTTTGACTGCCCAGAAATTGGGGAACCCCTACAGGACCTGTGCTGTGCTGGGAAAATAATGGTGCAGAAAGGCATTACCTTCTCTAGCATGAGTGAGGAAGCGGTGCATCGCTCCATGTGTAGGACAGGCTCACCAGGTAAGCAGGAGCTGATGTACCAGCACTCGCTTTGCCTCCCTCATTTGTGAGATGCCCCAGGACTTCAATGCCAGCAAGATTTTTTGTTGGGGTTGGGCTTTTTTGGGGGTGCAGCTCAAGGGGGCTTCTTGCCAGGCAGTGAGCATAGCCAGGGGTAGGTGTGAAGGTGCAGGGCAAATGGGCATGGAGGCATGCACACAGATGACTTTATGCCTCTGAAACTATTAGCCAGGGCAAATCCTTTCCTGTTCATGGACAGTGGGGGAGAAGGCAGGAGACTCCTGGCAGGAGGTTCCACCTCAATAGACAGCTACACGGGGAACCCAGCAGAGCTCCCAGGCCCTAGTAGAAATAGCCCAAGAGATAAGAGGGCCTGTGAACTCCATGCAGGCTAATGAAGGAGGAGAACCTGGGAGGAGAAAGTTAAAGTTCCTATTTAAATGCAGGCATCTGCAACAATAGAGGTGGAAATATTTAAAAAAAAAAAAAAGGCAGCGCTATCAAAGTCATTTGCTTGTAGTATGAAGGCTTTTGTCTCACCTTGTTTAAACAGTCCCACTCCTGTGTTTAGTTTACTCGTGTTAATATCCCCCAGAGGCTTCATCATTTGCTATTGATGAGCATACAACAACAACAAAAAGGAAAATGTTGCTGTCCATGCAATTAATTCTCTTTCCAAGTACTTAAAATTCAGCATATCCCTTCAGTTCCAAAGGTGCTAGATCTTCAAAACCAGCAAGCTGCTCACAGTCAGCAGGGAAACCCCAAGTTGTCTTGGAGCACATAAAAACATTCAGTGCTGATAAATACCCACACTGTGTTTTGCATCTTCATAATTTGGGATTCCATTTACTTGACGTATGCAATAAATAAAACAATAAATAAAATATGCTTCCTGCCTCAAGGACATTTCTCTACACAGGTTGCAGCCCAGTATATAAACCCTTTCCAAACCAGCTGGTTCTATGCATCCACCATCCTTCCTATTCTAAAGGCAGAAACACCTTACAGCTGAGTGCAAACACCACCCTTTAAACCAGAACAGGAGCAGTTTATAAGGATATAAAGCAACGCAGAGCATTGCTCTAAGTGGAAAATGGGCAAATTGTTGATGTTAGCATTGTTTTTTTTTGGGGGGGGGGTGCTTCTACCGAAAACATTGGTACTGAAGTCTTTCCATCACCTTCAGCAGTGTCTCAATGCCAACAGAAAATGGCAAATGGCAAGCCCACCCCTGCTCCTGCCCCAGCACTTGCTGTCCACAGCTCCCACTGCAACACGTGGCTGGCAGAAAAGCTTGGGAAGTTACAAAACCCCCTTTGACACTGCAAGATGGGTTTGGAGCTGAGCTTTGCACTTGGCCTCGAGCTTCACGGGAGCAGTGGAGCTGATGCTCGCTGCCGTCGATTGCTGGGAGCGCTTTCATTGCGTTCGGCTTGAACGCTAAATATAAACAGAGATATCCGCCCGTGTTTGTTCGGATTCACTGAAATATTAAAACAAATGCTTGTGCCTGTGTCGCAGGGCAAGGTCTTCTTTCTTTTGCTAGGGCAATAGCCGTAATGAAACAAACTGTATTTTGTTTTCTTTCAGACAGGTGTGATGGCACACCTGCGGAGCTCAGGCTTGAATAGCAACTAGTAACCTTTTGTGGGTGAGGTGGGGGGCAAATCCTGCTTAACAAGGATGTCAAACTGATCTTTGTTCACTTCTCCCTACCAAGTATCTGTGGCAACAAACTGGAGACAGGTAAACAATCGGCTTCTGCTACCACAAGCTTTCCATTTACAGTTCACCAGGAGCTCTTATTATATGAAAGGAAAGGGTGGATGTGGTGTCAACACAAGGTAATAGTAATATTATTTGAACAGGTGTGTGGGGTGTTGCTAAAGTGAGAGAACGGGCGAACGGTAGGGAGCAGTTAGTACAGGGCTGTGCATGTAATAACCAGAGCTCACCCGCGTTTATTATCATAACAATCATGCACAGCGATAGATTTCACAATGAGCTGGTCTGATTTACCCTGTGCATTACACCAGTTCTGTTGTTTCTTGCTTTCCTACTCCCTGCTGGAAAAGAGCCCGAGAAAATAGGCACACTGAAAACTCGGTGAGCAGCCCCACTGTGCATGCAGCTAGAAAGAGACAGCCCATCAGGCCAGAGTCATCCCCCAGCCCCTGCTCCTCCCTGGACAACTTCACTGCTGATTTACATCGGGGAAGAGAGCAAGCAGATTAAGTGTCTCAGGACTGCATTACAAAGGGATGGCAGGTCTGTGGCTAGTGGTAGGGCATCTTGAAGGGCGATTCAAGTGTCTTGGAGATTTGGTCTATATATCTGTTCTCTCTCCTACGGTTAGTTTTAATAGCATATTTGCATTCTCTGACGAGTGTTGTGTCGATATGCATCCCTGATCCAAATGTATATTCATATATGTGCATATAGGGTTAGATACCCTTTCTGCAAGAAAACTATACGCCACAGTGGAGAATGGAAATAGTAAAAATAATCTTTTGGATTCCACTTCTAAAGGGCTGACTGGAATCACTTGTGAAAGGATTGATACAGTAGGAACAAACCTGGTGGAAATTTGCATGCTTCAGTACTGGGGGAAGTGGGAAACAAAGGGAAAATCATACCCTGGTATGCTCTCAGAGTAGGAAGAGATGCTATGATTCACTTGAGACATCTCTGGAGGTTACAAAAGAGAAATCAGGAGACACTATAAATTACGTGAGGCTGTTCTAGACAATTAGACAACTCGTCAGTCCATTTACAACGCCGCTTGTAGTTTTATATCAAACCTGATGAAAGAGTGGGAAACTGTAAGCAAGGAAATTTTGCACTCATTCTCTCTCCCTCCTCTCTCCTTAAGACCTATTTTGTTGAGTGAGATCTTAATGCATATCCTGAGTATTTTAATAAGAAACTCTTGCATGCCACTGGTTTGTGCAAACAGTGGTTGTATTATTATAGGGATGAATTAATCTTCCAGGCGTCCGTTTGTATTACTCAGATCAGGCAGGGCTTATTTGCAAAGGGCTGACCCTGCTTCCTGGCAGGTTTGCTTGGAGATGCTGTGCCAGATTCCCCAGGGCTGATGCAAAGGCATTCAGCTGGCACGTTTCGAGGACCAGAGGGACAGCCCCGCGGGGAAAGCAGGGCAAGTGGCTGTGGGACAGCAGCACGCAAACCTGGGCTCAGCAGGCTCCATCAGGGATTCTTCAGTGAGTATTTAAGGTAGGTGGGAAACAACTATCCCCAGGCATGGGTCTGTATCCTTCTGGTAATGCAGGTTTAGCCTGAAGTCACAAAATAAAGTTTCAAGTACCTTGCTGCCTCTGATAAACTGAACTGCCACAACTTCAGCACCTCCCCATTTGCAGATTCCATGAAATAAATGCTTAGTAGCAGGGTGGCTGTCATCTTGGGACAAATATTTTAGAAATCTCTTGTTAGGCACATCAGGTGTGCTTCTTCAGTACTGCAACAGCTGTTGTTTGCTGTATGCAAACAGGAAAGGAAGGTGGGCATTTGCTCTGGCTGGGGATCTTCCACGATTCACACAGCCTGACTGAGCACATCAAATAACACTAACAGTATATTTTTTTTTTTTCAGAAGAGCAACATTTCACTAAGTATGGAATAGGGAGGGGGAACCAAAAAGCGTTGCCTTACATTTGGGTACTCTCTAATATTCCAAGGGTCCAGGATATACTTTAAATGTATGTTGCTCCTTAGAATTTCCTTGTACAAGTTAATAATATGCTGATGTGTAGGCAGAACAAACACGGGACAGGCTCTTCGCAAAGAGGAGGCAAGCTGTGGGCAGCTGGAGGGACCACACGTGATCAGAAAGGTCCAGGTTTATAGTTTAAAGTGAGTAGTGGCATTTTGATCTTTCTTTGCAGGCTTGATTATTTCACACTAGAAGACACATCCTTTAGGGTCAAATCATAAAGCTCTTACTCTTCATTTTGGATGGGATTTGCCAGTCATTAAGCAGGTACTTAAGTAATTGAAAAGAATGGCCTAGTAACATTTTAGGCACATTTTGAAGAAATTCGTTGAATCAGGACTTTGATGAGGGAGAAGTGAATTCTTTAATTGCCTCAGGCACAGTTTATCCCTTTGTTCATGTAAGGTATTTATCCATGATGCATCCGTCTATTATTAGTTGGCTATGGCAGTGCAAAAGTTGGAGGCAAAGTCACTGCAATGTGCTGCAGAAATGGAGCCTTATAGGTGCACGACAGACCATACAAATAATTCCTTGAATATACATAGGGTGTGCTCATTAAGAACATCGATCAATTAATATAACTTTTTTTTTTTTGTCATCAATACGAAGTCGTAGGAACACTGCGTTTCGTCCATTAAGTTTAATCTCTCAGAACACGACGTGTACGTTTTGTAACCGGTGATTTTCCTTCGCTGACATTCTTCTACATCCTTGGAGCCGTCCCCGTCCTTTCAGGCAGCCTCAGTAAAATGCTGCCCTCTTTTGAGTGTAAGGACGCAGTGCACCTCCTGGCACAGGCCGCCCGAAAGATGCTACTGACTCCTGCGGGGCTGATGAACGAGGAGAAAGGCAGCACCGTATTTTATACTCTTAAATAGAGTTAGGAGAGTTGCTAGAAAGAATGCATATTCTCAAAACTATCAATTCTCCTCTTTATGTTGATAAATTGGAAAACAGGCGAAGATGCCCTACTCTGTTTTGGAAATAACTTACCTAGGGAAATTTCATTGTCTTCAGTGCCTGAATGGGGGGGGAAATCAAGTCCTGAAATTCTGTGCTTTAATTTACATGGGTCTTCACTCAAGTTGCAATCATTTCTTTGACTATTTGAGTGATGAGTTTTGCTGAATGCCTATCTAGGTCTTGCAGCTGGAGGGAAACTTTTTTTTTTTTTTTTTTTTTTTTACTTAGGGTTACTCTAGTGTATAATAACCCAAAATGTTCACCCATTGGTTTGAGGCCACTTTCATGGTGGCTGTAGAAACCACTGCATGTCTGCCTTGAACAGCTTGTTTGGGAGATGTGTCTCCAGCTGGAGGGAGATTGTTTCTCCAGCTGTTTCTCCTCTCCAGTGTCAAGCAGCTGTAAGGACACACTCTTGTGCATCTTTCTTCAAGGAGGGAATATAAAGGAGATCTTGTGGGAAAAGCTATCCCGGAGTAGCCACCGCTTTTCCTTTTTTTTTCCTTTTCTTCAATAGTGGCATTGACAAAAGCTCCTCTCTTCCTCCCATACACACCCCTGTTGAACATGTCTGTCTTCTGGAGGCATCGGGTGAAAGGGGCCATCTCGTCATGCGTCAGGGGCTGTGCCTAGATGGAGCCCTATGGAAACCCAGCACCCGCAGCAGGAGGTAGCATGGATTTTGGTCTGTAGCGCTCCCAATGATGCCATGGCACACGTGGGAACCAGGTCTCCTGGACATCAGACACTGCATGAGAGGCGTGTGAAGAGGGAAGAAAGAAAGGAAAACACGCACACACATATAAACCCGCTGTCTTTTCCTTCCCTTGCATTTTTTAACAAGATTTTTCTGGGTGCTGTAAGAACATGTATCTCTCTGCCTAGCCTCGCTAAAGCTGAAAGACAAAGGTAGGCAGCAAGGAGCAATATGCAAGCAAAATGATCAGGCTAACAATAGCTGTACATCCTGTTAGTTACATGATCTGTACAAAAGGGCATGCTTCTTAAAATTTATTTATTTTTTTTTTTTTTTCCTGAACCTGCAGATATTTTGACACAATAGTGAGGGTGATTAGTCCCAAATATCATCTGAAATAGGATAAACAGAAAGGGACTGGGCATGCTTATATCACTGGTAGTGTACACTATTTTGAATATATTAAATATGAGACAATGTAATAAAAATAAATAGTACAGTATTGTGTCAGTTGCAACTCAGACTAACAAAATATTGCCACATTTTTTCTTACAAAGCTGGCTGTGCAGTGGTAGCTGGAAAGACCCCTAAAGCACATAAAGCTCTTATCTTCGTACATTTCCCTAAAGAATAATAGATCAGTCAGTGCTCTGATGCTGTTTTAATAATGTACAATTTACAATTCATTTGGTTACCAAGCACTCACAGTATAATTAATTTCACAGACCCTTTCTTGCGCATTCACACAGTTTATGACAATAAGGAGGGGAGGCGGGAAGACCTTGTCCCCCAGTGCCATACAGCAGAGCCTGGATGTCACGTCACCTGGCAGCTCTGGGGACAGCTGTGCCACTAGGTGGGTGGTGGACTCCCCTTCTGCCCCTACTCCTGCCTGCCTTTCCCCTTCCCATATACAAACAGCCCATGGGGGATGCTGCCCCCTGCTCAGCCCATAGCACCCCAGTGTCCCATCCCTCCATCACATACCATGCTGCGTCACGGGACCAAGGTACCAAAACTGGAGGGAAAGCCTCCACAAAGCCAGCATCACACACACTGTTGGGGGGTTCTTTTCCACAGTCCCGGTATTTTTCCTTTTATGGGGAATCTGTGCAGTTGCCTGAGAGACTTAAATAATGGACTCTCTCTGCAATGAATGGAGCTGCTGCTCTGTGATGTCTTGCACATCAAAGCGATTTTTCAAATCTACGTTTACCTCTTTGATAAAGACAACACTGCAAGGAATTCAGCAGCTACAGAAGACCTGCTGGTCTGTGCATCCACCCAGAGCTGTTTTGACAGTGGTGTACGAATAGCAAGTCCTACAAGTGCTGGGTTTGTTTCCATTATCAAATAAACAGGTTTTTCCTTTTCTGAATTTCCGAAACATTCTTTTTCTCTTCAAAGTTCACAATTCATTTACACGCACAGTGTCTTACACATATAGTAATGCTCATGTACATGCATACACACACACACATATATATATTTACAACTTATGTGCATGTCTGAGGGTTAAGGTTCCAGTTCATGAAGGTTCAGTACGTAATCCTGGATACAAACACACAAGTACTTATATCAAAGTCCAGCTCAAAGCTGCATGGTTTACTAACTTTCTGTAACTGGAGAAGCAGTCCCTTTCTTTTTCTAGATGTTAAAAAGCTGTGAAAGGTAGCGTTTTCTTCAGGCACTAAAGACCATTGTAACTCAGAGCAATACATGTTTGATTAACCCCTCCCAGGCCCTGCGTGATTTGTACAAGGCATTAACTGTAAGACTTACATCCTCCGTAGCGCTGCCTCTCCAGCTGGCTATTCAATCTTCTGGCATGTAGCCTATTGATTAGGTTTCCTGATCTCTTACTTGAACAAAGGCATGGTGATGCAGAGGCCGTGAAATACCACTTTCATGTCTTGTTTTCATATAGGATTTGGCGGTCAATTTGCCAACATATTGAAGACCTGCTGCTCGTATTTTTTACATTAGAAACTTGAGAAAACATAATTAAGGACATCGTGCATGTTTCTATTAAAACAATATCAGCAAACATTATTATCAGTTATTTTTATTTGTGACATAATCATAATTAAAAGATTGAGTGGTTCATGTACCACAAGGTTCACCTCCCAGCAGGGCTCCAAATCACCATTCAGGAGATTCAAAGTGAGGCATGGAAAGCTGATGGAGTTCCAGCCCTCTAGGAGAGTGCTGGCCTTTCTTCTTCCCAGAGAAGACACCCAGGAAAACATGATGTAAACCCTTCCTAAGATGTAGGAAACAACAAATCTGAGAGGTTTCGCTTTTAACCTTTGAATATCCAAGGGTCAAAATTTAGCCTTTGATCCAGGTGGCTTTTGAGTGTGGTCGAGGAATAGATTAATGTATAATTCTTTATTTTCCACTGTGTTACCTTGTCTCATACCTCTCCCACATAGTGCTCCTCTTGGCATCATTTTTGTTTTTGGTTCAACTATATTTTGTTTTGAGTTAACGTTGCTCAAGAAATTAATACAACTGTGCTCATAAAATTTCCTCCCACACCAACCTGATTGCAAGGCAAAACTCTCTACTTCAAATTTCTGGGTCTGTACTTATCAAAGAAAACAAAGCACAGCATTTCTAGGAAGCATTCTTTGCTTTACTTCAGTATTTTTTTTAACACTGAAATCAAACACATTTTTTTCAGATGTGAAAATAAAGTTGACAATGCTTAAATGCACAATAACTAAACAGCACTGTGAAAGTGAGAGTATTTACCAGAAATATATAGAAAGATATTTTAAAATTTGATCACCTATTATTCTCTTCTCAGAAAAGAAATAAAAAAATAATAATAATAAAAAAAAAAAATCTGACAAACAAATCCAAACAACAGCTAAACCAAATTTCTTTCTTTTTTGATCACTGAGGGGAAAAGAAAAGAAAAGAAAAAAAAAAAAAAAGAGTATTCCCATGCTTTTTAGTCTATGCTGAATAGGAGGTGGAAATAAGATGAGCTTTTCAGAGGAGAACAAGTCAGGGATCTGGGCCGGTATCCACGTCATTCTGAGTTAGTTGTGTTAGATATCTTTCCTCAAATGAATTCCTTGTGAACCCACGGGGACTATCAATATTAGAAGGTTAAATGTACTTTGACGTGGAGGCCAGCTGGCACAAAATGGCCCACTCCATTCTCCTAATCCTCCTCCCCTCCAAAAACGCCTGTTGGGAACAGTCTCTGGCCAGAGTTAACACCTGAGCTGTGTCCAGGGATGGCTTGGGAGAGCTGTGCTTGACCCAAGCCAAAACCATGCCAAGGACCTCTCCAACAATTTAACAATCCACGTAATTGAGCTCCAGCACCTGGGGACATTCCCTGGCACTGTTCCCTTTATTATCTGCACGTAGCCACACAGAGGAAACGGATTTGATAAAATACCGATATGATGACATTTTCAATGCAGGGTTATATGTTAAAATGCAGTACAACAGGCACTTTAAATGTGCTGGCCAAAACGGTTCATTGAAGTTTTGTAAAACAACCAATGCATATAGGGATTGTTTTTAAAAGAAAGCCTAAAATTTGCCAAAAGGAAGTCAGATCCCCAGGACGAAGGCAAGTCAGGATAATGATTAACTGGCTTGTTCACGGGAAGCTACCACTTTACCTTGCACAATGAACTTGCCAACATAAGGCTTCTTGAAAGGAATGCAAAACAACAAGGCAAAGCCCAAAGAGAAAGCGTGTCTTCAGTCAAGGACAAAATTATCATGTCATCTCGAGATGTGACAGGCCAGCTTACATAGCTTGGGTTTTACCAGCGTAACTACCTGGCACCTTCTGTGATCAAGACGCCCACAGCTGTAATCTAATGTGATCTGGAGCTTATTCACTGATCACAGCTGTGTAATTTCAGGTAACATGCTTCCCTTGTTTAGTTTTGTTTAACATTGTTAAATATATAGTCAGACCATCTGCACAGTATTTTTTTAAATTGGAAATTACAACCATAACTTCCTTTTTATATATCAATAAACTAAATAGCAAAATTTCAAAGGGATCCTTCTCTACCAAACACTGAAGCAGAATGTTTGTCCCACGCCACACCATTGCCTAATTGCACACTAATTGGACAAACGTGATTAAATATTTCAAGATCTTTACTAATTGCCTCTATTTTAGCTTTAAAATTTGCTTGCCACCAACAAATTTAATGACACTGGTGTCTAGTCATCAGCAAAAAGCCCAAGAGTTGCTCTTTAAAATGTACCTAGTCAGAATATTTACTGATTGTGCATTGTTGTTTCCAATGTAGCTTAATTAGAAATCCAATCAGTTCTCTAAGTCTAATTATACTTGATTTGTAGATTCAGACTATGATACATAATGAAGCTAAGCAGCTAACAGTAAACGTGCTTGAAATGTAACAATAAGAGAAATATTTTTAATGCATGCCTTGTTATCATTTTAGAAACTCGAAGTAATATATGAGATCAAACACAAAGGGAAATACAGAGATTTATGACTCAATAGATTAAAAAAAAAAAAAAAAAAAAAAAGCATGTTTTATCCTGCAGCGTATAACTGATGTATGTTTAAAAATATTTCCTTTGTTTGTTTACTTATTTGTTTGGACAAAATAGTAGAATATATTTTGTGGATACTTTGATGTCTGTACTACATTGCCTGTGTCTTACAGGAGTTATTTCTGACCTATATTTTAAGTGGCATTATGCTTCAGAAGATAGAAGCTGGGCTAGAGATGGTTACTGAGGCAGCAGTTCCTTTTAGCCGAGTCCCTGCATCCTCAATGCACCCTTAATTTACTCTTCGCTGTGAGAAATATCCTTTAGGGGCCAAGGGCCAGATGTTTCTTTTTATTCCACGCTGTGCAGGGAAACATCTGCTCTGCTATTGTTTTTCACCTCAGTCCTACAGTCTGAGCTGCAGCTGCATCCTTACCCCCATGTTGTAAGATCAGACTAGTAGCTTGCCACTTTGTGTAGGCAAGCCATTGTCTACCATCCCTAACATTTTGGTACACCAGCAAACATTTTGATCCTGCTTAAGTAACAAGCAGCAGAAACATTTTCTAAGGGACACGCAGCCTTGAGGTAAAGCTTTGAGCAAGCAGAGAAGCAGGAAGGCAGTCCATCAGGCAGTGAGGCCAAGTCCCATGGTTGCATCCTTGTGTTTCTGAGAGAGGGATCAACAAGCACCCACACTTTGCCATGTAGTAAGCCAGTTACTCAGGGGGTTCTCAGATATCAGTCTTTTTCATTGCTACCTCCCTAACTTGACAGTATTTAATATTGTCTTCTGCAGACCTCTTGGGGTCCACACGTTGCTACCAAAGGGTCCACCAAAAGAAGATAAAGCCTGCTGTTTGGGAACCTGTTTACTACAGGATAGACCAGATCTCCACTAGATTATTTTTATAGGAATCTAGAGGTTAAAAACTGTTGAAAACTACCTAGGCTATCTCATATGGGAATAAACACCTCTCAGCCTGTGATGGGAAGGATTATGATCCAGGACTCCATGCCAGGAGAAGAGGTGAAAAGTAGGTAACAGCAACCTTCAACAGTTGGGACAGAAACCTCCTGAAACAAATTTGGGCACCCTGACTCTTTCCTGTTAAGAGGAGACTTCTGTGGAGTTTCTGTACCTCAGGTTTTTCTCTCCCTGACTTTTTTATTCTAAATATCTTCTGAAATCTAAATCCTGTCTTTTGCTGCAATGAAAAAGCATAACTATCTGGTGGGTTTTTGTGAGGAGCCTGCAGAAGATAAACTTGGGGAGCTCACCTTGCTAATTGCTGCGGCTCCATAGAAACTTAATAAAGCAACCCACGAATGAAACCTGTTACCCATGTTGTGATAACACCACTGAGAATACTGGGATGGAGAGGGGGAGGAAGCGAAGTCAAAAGGGCAAAACCGAGGAATTACCTGCTGGGTACCAAGCAGAACAAGCAGGCAGGCAAGGTCAGCTCTACCATGGGCTTCCTTTCTGCCTGGGTGGTGGTGGTGGGGCAAGTCCTCAGTGTGTCCTGCCCACAAGGCAATACTTGCCAGCTTCCCTGAGCACTTGAGCTCCCTGGATGGAGAGCACTAAACAGCAGCTGGCTATTATTTTCAGGCTTCCAGCATGATATTTTGTACCACATACAATGAGATAAATTTTAAATTATTTTTTGTTAAGTAACTGCTGTGACAGTGTTCTTTGAAGAACAAAAACTGTGAAGTGGACTTATTATTAAGAACTTGGCTCTGCTTTAATGGCGATGTTTGAAATATTTTTCTATGTTGTTCTACTTAATTTATTGAGTCCAGGGGTTGGGTTCCCCCTCCCCTCTCTTTTCTTCTCTGCCCTGAAAATAGGCTGTAGCAAGGACAAATTTTTTAAAACACAGTGAAATAAAATATTTCAGGCACATCCCCCACACTAACCAGTGTTCAATATTTTATCTTTCTTTCTTTTTTTTTTTTTTTTTTTTTTTCTTCATCTGTGTGCAATCAGCCTTGAAAATTTCCTTTGCCTTCAATTCTTTTACCTTTGATGGTATTCAGATTGCAGGCTTTGCCTTGGCCCCTCATGCCACCCTGTCTTCTATTTATATTATTAAAATGCAGCACTTGCTTTTTCATTTTACTCTGTTTACAGGGTATTGCTTTTATTGATTAATGTCTCAGACTCAAGTAAAATGCTAATCACACAGGGAAAAAAATGTAAGAAATTCAATACGCTGATCTGTGGTGCCTGGCATGGGAAGTAGCTCACTAACTCACCCCTGATTTATATTTCAAATTGGGAGCAGCTCCACTCCACTCATGTGGTACCTGAAAACCTGGACCTCTTTGGCCAAAATGCACAACGTGTTCCCATTTGTGGTCACATCATGGGGTATGCAAATCCCAAGTGAGAAAGGCTAGATTTTTTTTATGTTTAGCCTAATTTGCTTAGAACTGTGACTTTCAAATTCTTTTATATGTATCTACTTTCTGCCAAAATGGTGTCCACTACATGTTTCCTCTTTAGGAAGTGCCTGTCATACATGTGTATGATCTAACAGCTGTGACACCAAATAGCAGGCTGGCTTGGAAAAACAGATTAAACCCAGAGATACAAGCCTAAAGAAACTGGAAATCCCTCTCTGCTCGTGCAACACCAGTGGGTGACTGGGTTTAGCCATGTTCTTCTGCAGTGCCAACCCCTGAGTGCATATGAAGGGGTCAAGGCTCAAGGTTTCTTGGCATCAACAGCAGGACTCAATTTTGTTGCATCAAAGAGAGGACAAGCTCTCCTTCACTGCCCCGATGAGAGTAGGTTTTTGGCAACTGTGTTTGTGGTTATCCTTCCACATCCTCTTTCTCCTTTCCTAAGCAATAACACCTTCAGCGCCCAAGGAAATCACAGGCAAAGAAAGCAAAACTGTGAGCAAGAGCTGCCCCATGCCTACTGCCAGCTGGGGTGAACGGCGCTATGAAAGCCTCCATCTCATGAAGATGTGTTTCTGCCCACACCTGTCTTTTCCTTACATGTAGCCTACAAGACGCTGATACGACTGTGTGCACAGTGTTGATGTGTCACTTGCGGGTTCAGGACCCATGTGGCTGAGACCTTAATTATGGTGAGCTCTGAAATTTATTGTAAATCCATCCTTCTCCTCCATAGCTTTTGCTTGCACCAGGTGCTTAACTGGGAATAAGTGCTTAAATCATATTCACTTCAGTGGGACATAAGCAAGAGCTTCAAGTCAAACGTGGGTGCATGTCCTAACTTAAACAGTGATACTTTCCTGAAGCAGGATGTAAACTGTGACCCACATAAACAGTGTAACGCATTCAGTCATCAAAAATAGTTCTCTCTGGTGCAGTGTGATTGTGAGCAGTATTTCTCAGCTTGAAATCTTTATATATAATCTATATATGCAGTGGAAACAAAGCTAAGATGACTTTAGAAAGCGTTCAGAGATTGGAAAAGGTTAATTGATGCTTTTATTTTTCTCCAAACCAGAAAGCTTTCTTTTCTTAAAAGCTGTTTTATACTTTTCCCATTATACTGTCTTTTTTCCCTTTTCCTCTTATTAATAAGGTCTGGCCCTCTTTAACATGCAACAAGAGCCTAATGAGCCATGCAGGCTTCTGTAATTTCTTCACTGTTGAAAATGCCTGACACTAATCTATGCCATTTATACTAATAAGAGGTGCATCAGCTGATATTTGGCACAGTGAAAACATTTGAAATATACTTTGTTGAATTGCAGGTAGCAATTACTCACAAAGTTTACTCCACTGCAGAAATAGATGCCCTAAAAATATTATCGCAGAGCCATATGTGTTGCTCAATACACACAGTTCAAAAAAAAAACAAACCACCACCAATGCCCAGTGATATATTAGCTTTATATTTTATGTAAACATGTCAAAGAGATACTGCAGGAAAATCATATCCTCTGTTTTTTTCAGTGCACAATGTTTATAGTTTACATGAACAATGAAGTGCTAACCTAAAATATGATGTCACATTTTATACTAAGTGGACATTAATAAATGCTAAATTGCAGGAGTACTCATCAGGAGTTTATGTTTTACATATGTATGCATACCACAACAAATCAGCATGATTAATGATGTTCCAGTGAATAGCCTGGATTTACATGTGGAAGAACAGGGGGAAGGGGAAATGCATTCCTTATATTTTTTTCTTCCTATTCTTAAGTGTAAGGCTTACACCTGCATTTCTTCACTATCTTAATGATAGCATTTCAGTCTGATGGAAATCCACCAATTCTAGTTGCAGAAGTGCTGGCATGGTTATAATGGAGTAAGTAAGGACACAAGTGAGGCAAGGTCTGTAGGGAGGGGCAGTATCTTTTATGAGAGCAATCAATGCAGCTGGAAAATGCAGACAAGGTTCTGGGTGCACGATCGTTTTCTCAGGTTTGAGGCAAAGGATGAAAAAGTCCATGTCAGGCCTGAAGAAAAACCCTGTGCCTGAAAATTTTTCCAGTTAAATCAGTCAAACTAATAAAAACCACTACCTCTCCCTTCATATTTTAGAAGGGTGGAAAGTATTATCATCTCTGCTTCAAGATGCTGGAAGGGAGAAGCGGAGACAGACTGGGCTAAAATCCAGATGTGCTGGCTGCCCAGGTAACAGCAGCCCAGCTTCCTTCCCCTGCTTGCTCTGCTGCCTGCTGGTGAAGACAGAAAGATCCAAGAGAAGGGACTGCAGTGATTCACATTTCTGAAGATACGCTCCAGGCACATAGTTACCCAGTGGTTTTGAAAACACAAGTTCATACCTCCAATTTAGTAGGAAAACCAAGCACCTGCTGCTGTATTGTATTTGTGTTCTTCTATCTGCCAAGCATGGAGAATAGAGCTGGCAACTCCCCAGAGGCTGCAAACTCACTCTTTTCAAGAAAGAAGGCATAAACAAGGGACGCGGCACAGAAATCCCCGAACTGCCCAGCCTGGGTGCATAGAGAGGTAGAGTGTGACTGGTGGCTCTTTGCAGCATAGGGGTCAGATGGGCCAGCTAAGGGGGGTGACATAAAGTGGTCTTCAGCTAGATTTAGAAACTAGGTGGGATATTTTCCCTCTGCAGCAGGATGTGACCTGTAAATGGCACTGGTGCCAAGGTGTTCTCCCATTTTATCAAGCCCTGGACATCCCCTGTCCTAGACACACAGTTGTCCTCCAAGTTTCTTTGTTTGCCAGCTTGCCTATCACTGTCAAGAACCTGTTGCAATCCACACTTCTTCTCATCTCTGTTTTTTCCTAACCCTGAACTTTGTAGTTATATGTTGTTAAATCCATACACACCTCATAAGAACAAGAAATTCACCAGAAAGGAGCAGGTGTGAACAGGCATCCCAATGCCCATGACATGGGCATGTGGAGAGCCATACCAAGAGTGTTACTCTCCCACCTCAGGTAGGAGCCCTGTAGATGCTCTTGATTTCCACTCACAGGACCAGACCTCTGTCAGGTCTCTTAGATCCTTCCTTCAGAGACATCCTGGAGCAGGGAGCTCCAAATACTAGTTATGCACTGAAAAGGAAATAGATTTACCTCTATCATTTGTAATCATACAGTCTTCTTACAAAACCAAGTATACTCATGTTTGTAATTTATGGAGAAGTGTTAGTAAAAGCACCTTTTTAAGATCGTTTGTTTTTCTGTGAACATAGCCTCATCGGTTTCTCCATAAGGTAAACATCCTAACAACGGCAATCACCTTCCTATGGAGAACTCTATGTGTAGTCCTGTATTTTAGAGGAAATATGTTAGTTGAATACTTTCAATAATTTTTAAAATAAAATTGTATTGTAACCCAACTCCTAGTCTGGAGGGAAGGTGACAGTGTCCAAGGGAGTCCAGGGTCTTCATTATTGTCTCTTTCCCTCCCTGACACTTTACACTGTGAGAAGACATGCTGTGCACCCATTCCTCAGACTCTCCCAAAACAAAATCTCTTTCCTAGGTTATCAAGGCTAATTTACAACCCAGCAATGCACACAAGTAGTTCAAACAGTAGTTCTTTTAAAGTGTATTTCTCTGCACTCTTTAAAACTGGATTTGGTGTGCCACGGATCTGCCTGCTTGCTGTGTCCTCTCTGAAGTCATTCAACATTTCCCTTAGTCTAGGTGGTAGACTTTCTCCATCACCACTACTCTGTCTTTCTGCATGTCCTGTATCATGCCTAAGGGATCTGTTGTGGTCCAGGTCCTCCTTGCTGCAAATGCTGCATAAAGACAGAGGAAGGAGACACCAGCCCTGCATGCTCACCTTCCTCAGCCACATTTAACTCCCAGGCAAAAGGCTCAGCACCTCCACTGGTGCTGTTCCTGTGGGTCAGCACAGAGCAGATGCATGCCTGCTCGGAGCTGACTGTGGGCCCTCCACAGCAGACAAAAGGATAATAACAAATACAGGCAAGCAGTATGGCAGGCAGGAAATTCAGCTCGACGCTTGCCAAAGTGCTCCAAATGGCAGATATTTTCCAGTCTGTGCATTCCTTTAAATATTCGGCATAGGTCATGGTAATCTGTGCCATTATGGTCTCTCTCCTACCACTCGTTTTTGCCTGATGTTGCTTTAGCAATCCTGCTGCTTCTCAGTCACTGAGAAAGCAGCTTTGTAACTCCAATCGCAGTGTTCTTCCCATCGAATGTGATTCTCAAATTCCAGAAAAACATCCTCTGATTTATCCACACAGAGTGTGTAGCACCAGGGCAGCTTGAACTGGGGGCTGTCAGGATCTGCAATTCATCCCCCAGACAATTACTGGACAGCCACGTCTCCACACTGCTCTCCTCTTAACCTTCCCCAGCATAAGTGTGCTAACTCCCCAAAGATTATCAGTCTGTCTGGAGGTGTGACTGAAAGGAGCTCAGCTCCTCTTGAGGAGCCGTTCCCCTATCCTACTAAATCACCAGCTATAATCTCAAGCACTTACACAAAAACAAACAAAATAATCTTCCAGGAAACACTAATAGTGCAATGTCAATACTCACATCGTGTGTGTCAACTGTCCTATTAATTATTATCATTACCTGCCTTCAGGAATTGAATGAAACTGCAGCTCTAGCACTGTGGGAAACCAGCGTTAATTGGGAAAAAGACTACAGAAGCACGTTTGTGTATTTGCGTGTCTCCCCTCTCTCCCTGTGTACACACACAACACAAAAGGTACCCATTCACCTATGCCGCCTTGCATGCATGTATGTAGACACACATATATCTTATATGTGCACACACATTCTGTCCAACCTCCTAATTTAGTCAAATACAGCACACACAGAGGGACATGCTGTCTTCCCGAGGAGCTTATTTTGCAAATGTTGCTCTATATTCTTAGTCTGTTGTTCAAATACATGCAAGCATACACTCTGAGAGGATGCGTCTTATGCCCTGCATCTCGACATTTTCCGACAGATGTTAGCTAATGTGGTTGTAGAAGGTTCACTGTGGATGTAGTGAGCCCAATAAATCTTCCTCTTAAATGCAGACACTCCACCATCCCGGCATCTTATACCTATAATACATTTTAATTACTTGGCTATTCAAATTATACTAAATTAGATCTGCACGGAGCTGCATCACGGATTTCTCAATTTACATTTAATCCATGGCAAACAAAATAACAAAAATGGCAAGCACACTTTTTATTGGAACTTGCGGGAGCTACTGAAGTCTGATACCTTTAAAATTATTAAGTGACAAAGATTACTGGCACTAAGGTTCTACTTTGCTTCCCCATTAGCCGTTTAGGTGACAGCTGCTGTATTACACATAAAGATGAACCATTCCTTGAGGGATGATAGTGGTTCCGCTGTGACACTACTGGCATAAAGCATTATCAGACCATAGCTGTGCTTAGAGCCATCACAGTCTCCTAGGCACCTATCAGTACCCTCATTATCTGCATCACAGAGTGTCTAGAAAGAACACTGCCAGGCTTCACAGCTTTGCAGCTCATTTGAGAAGCGGAAATTAAATGTCCCAGGAGAAAAAACAGGCACATTGTAACAGCACCAGTGCTGTGCACCAATAACGTGTTGACTGCTGTTGCACTGACTTCTGTCTCATTAATTTAATAGGCTCCTGGACCGGGGATGAGAAGGTGGAGAGGCAGCCTTTACAGGCAGATTACTGAGCAGGGCTCTCTGTGCTGATTGTGAATCCAGATCAGAGTGAGAACTCACACTAAGCACCACCGCACTTTAGATACCCGTCCTGACTGCTGCAGCTGCCGCGTGGTGAGACAAACCAGGGAGAGGTGCTGAGACAGGAGCAAAATTAGCTCGTCATATACACAATCAGTACTTAGGTTGTCCTCAGCCCCTGTGTGAAGGAAAGGAGAGCAGCACCAGTGCCTTTGCTGACTGTGTGCATATGCTAGTGCTAAAGGAGAGCATCAGACAGGGAGTGCTGCATTCAGATGAGAACACATTAGCAGAGAGGGTCCTGTAGTAGCAGGGAATGTAGCAGGGCTGGTTTGTTTTCTCCCTCTGAAGAAGGAAAATTCATTTGTGTAGGGAGGTCCAGCAAAACGCACAGTCCTCCCTGAAGCTCGTGAAGGACCTGAGCAGGGCATACATCTTCTGGTGGCCCAGGGGATCACTGAAACAACACGTTTAAACAGCTCTCACTTATGCTGAAGCCAATCAATGTGTGTCAGTGAAGAAAAATGGACACAGGCTTCTACTTTATTAACTTGTCAGATCTCACATGTGAGATCACCTGAAAGAAATTTGGAGATTCAAAACATTTCCCATTTCTTTTTAGTTACATCAGGTGAGCTTGTGCATTGAAAGGGCGCTATAGGGGATGTCAGTGGAAGCAGGACAGGTCTGCAGATGTGTATGTTGTGAGAGTCCATGTTCATTGAATCAACCTCTCTGCCAAAAGGGTGCTTGGGTAGTTGTGTGCGTATAGGTTCTCCCTCTCTTTATGTGCATGGGTGAGTGATAAAAAAGGAGGCAGAAACAGAAAGGTGGACTCATTTTTACAGCCTCACTCCCTCATTCAGTGTGAGTAAAGCCATTTTACTCATCATATAGGATCTGAATCTTCCCAGCTCCACTGTTTCTCCTCTAGGTTTTGTAGGGGTTACTCAAGTGCTCCAGGATCCCTGCTGAGCTATGGGACAGAAAACGAATCCATCAGAAAGTATGTATATTGTCCCTTTATCATGGCATTCAGTAATGCGGAGTTTTCTGGACCATATAACAAAAATGCAGAATCTACATTATCTAGAAGCACAAACAGACCAATGACAGCATGAAAAGCAGGTGGAAACCTTGTTTTGAAGGCCCTGTGAGAAATGCTGCCAAAGGAATTGCAGATTGAAGGGCTATTAAAAATAATTAAAAAAATAAAATAAAATAAAATAAAATAAAATAAAATAAAATAAAATAAAATAAAATAAAATAAAATAAAATAAAATAAAATAAAATAAAAATATGCACTCATACAGTCTTAGCACTTTCAGTATATCCCCACCCCTTGGAAATGTTATGGATCCCAGGGGCTACACACTTTTCTGGAAGCCCACAGTCAGTAAAAAGGGAAACGTCCTTCAATGCCCCACCTAATGACATTCAAGTAAATATAGTTAAGATTTTTCTAACTGGAATGAACTGGAAAAAATAATTCAGGAAAATCTTTCCAGAATTTTTATCCAAATTGATTTCTTGGACTGTTTCCTAAAAGTTTATAGCAATTACAGACAATACTCTGGTATACTTAAGATTTGATCTGGCTTAAGGAAACAATCCCACATAGCTTTTTTTTTTTTTTTCCTTCCCAGGTTCTTGTAAAAGCACTCACTACAAAAGGCAACTTTTGGTTGTTTCCACATCACTCCTGCGTTCATCCTCTGGGCTGACACTCCCCAGATGTCCTTGTACAAGGGCAAAAGTCTTAAGAGTTTGGGGCCAGGGTGGGGGTTGAAACAGTGATCAGAAAGATTGGGATTATCTAAACATTAAAAGCAAACTTTCAGATGCTCATAATGCTCGAACTTTTAAACCCAATTCTAAAACCTCACTTTTAGAAAAACCTAATCCCAGCAGGACACAGAATAGAAAAACTCTTCTAGCATGTGTTAGAAGAACTGAGGAAGTGGTGGAGGGGCTTGAAGCTCATCCTTTGCCCAACAGCTGTGGATATCTTCCCTCTAATTATTCAACAGTGCATGGAAGAGATAGGCCTATAAATAGGTTATACCTGACTGTGCAATGATTTTTGCATAAACACATATATGGTAATATCCTGGATAACTAGAAGTCATTGGGTTCAGTAGCAGCAGAGGGAGGTACTGAATGGTAAATCCAAGGGAACTACATGAGGAAATTTTCCATGTCTGAATGTGTGTCATTATATCCTTTGACTTGATGATGATGGTGATCTTAAACTATAAGCCTGGTTTCTTTGCAAAACCACTTCTGGGCAAAGATAAGTACCTAACTCCCATGTAGATGCTGCAAATTCACATACATAGGAGGAAGAGGATAGCATGTTTACATAAATACTTGTTCATGAATGCACCTCTCTTCTATTTAGATAGGGGATTATCTAAATCTATTTTTCTGCATTGCTCTTTTTCCGGGCATTCGGGTAGTGGTAGTGGTGAGGGAAGACCTTTTTTAAACTAAAGAAAATTACAGGAAGACATGTTAACTGAGAGTGAAAACAGGGACAGCAGAAAGGCAGTGATGCCGACATCTTCATTGCTGTAAGGACAGCTTGCAGTTCCCTATACCTTTTGCAACAAAGGTCTACAGTGTGAGTCTTACAAAACACTTGTTCACTTAGAGGTACCCAACTGAAAGAAATATTTGGTTGCAAGAAAACTGGGTAAGGCTCAACCCAAATAAGACAACAATAATCCTCTTTGACCAGAAAAAAAATGTCAAAACAGGTGAGGTACATGCAGGGGGACACAGGACCAGAAAACATCACCTGTGTCATTGAATTCAGTCTCCTCAGCCATAAATGAGTCAAATCCTATAATACTCTGGGATCTGGGAACACTTCCTATATTCCTGGTCTGGGAGCAAGATATTCCCTGCTACTGGCTACGTCTGCTTCCAGAGAAAAGGAAACCTAAATGCAGGGGGAGCACAGGCTCCCCTACACCACCTACAGCTGCCCAGCCTGCCCCTCCAGCAGACCTTCACCACCCCCTGCTACCATCCCCACAAGCCATGTCTCCCAGGTAATAACCCAGTGTTGCTCCTAAAAGCCTCCATCAACTTTACCCTGCCGAAGTGCCTTCTTTCACTCCCTTTGGCAGGACAAGTCAGATGGCCCAGCTGGTTTCCATGGGATGGGTACAGGCGACTTCTCAGCTGGGGCATACCAGAGGGCCAGCCTAGAGCCCATACTTCAGGGACACACTGACAATATATGCTGCACAGACAATATCTCCAGGTTCACAATATACTATACCTCATTGCTTATTGGTTGTAAGACAGAGAATAATAAAAAGACAGAGAATAATAATAAAAAAAATCCTTTCATTTTCGTTGGGAATCTTGAAGAGCTTTTATGTCCAGTTACAAATGTTGGATCTGTTGCACATTTCTGTTTTGAAATTAAGCAAGGGACAAGTTGTGGGGAAAGGTTTCTAAAAAAATGTCCCTTTTCCAGATGCAGGGAAAAAACCTTGTTCTAAACACGAGTGTGGATGTCAGAGTAACAAGATGGAAATTCCAATAGATGATCTCTTTCAAGCTAAAATATGGCAAGAGGCATTTGTATTAAATACACAGCATTACCTTACATTCCTATTTCTACTTATACCACTGTATCCATTCTCCCACAGGATAATTTTGGATAACGCACACTAAGGCAACCATAGGTAACACTACCATAGATAAAATATATGCTCACATAGTGGACAAAGGTAGCCTCATCATGCATATTTCTGCAGCTTCATGGCCATGCCTTTGTTTGGGCAGCGATGTCCCCATGCTGTTCAGTGGGATTCGGATGCAGGGCATTCAGAATCATTAGTTCATGCATTGAGCTCTCAGTTTATAGCATGCCCTTGGAAGCACTCATTCATTCAAAGCAAGGGCACTGCCTCTAGTTTTCTCCGGTGGTTTTTCAAGTTCCAGTTCAGAAGTTTTAAGGATTTGGGGAACAGGGGATAAAGGTTTACTTAAGTCTAACTTACTCCTGTTTGCCCTCAAGATATGCCAGGGGGCTTCCTCTGATGCCTGGCATCTGATTCCAAGTGCACAAGCATAGCTGCAGAAACTCCCACTGTTTTAAGTGGTGTTACGGAAGATTTACACAAGCATAATTAAAGGATCCTTTTTATTTTGAAAATGATCTGGGTCAAAACCTGGAAGAAAACATATAGGGATTAATATGAACTTATCACCCCTACATTAATTTCCAGTGACAGACCCATTTCTTTCCATTCCATCTTGCTATTGCTCCCTAGGCAGTAAGCTGAGAAAGCCAGCTCTGCCCATCTCAGAGGTAATTGAAGTCACGTCTTCTTCACTCTTGGTGTTTTAGGTCCCCAAGGAAATGGACCATTATTCTGTCCACATTATCCAAGAAGACCATAGCAATTCTGTTAGAAATTGAAATTGAAAATAATCTAGGCAATCTGTTTGTATGAACTGCATTTTGCCTGTCCAGCCAAGTAGAATACAGGCTGCCTAACCAGCTTGTTCTGAATGCAAGCTCCATATTGTGAGGCTTGCAGTAAAAGGAGAAAATTTGTTTAATCTTTTTCTGCTTTTCAGTGTGTCACCTGGAGCCCAGATATTCTCTTTGCTTTTTCCTGCCCCAATGAAATGTTTCTCCCTTTGAAGAATTTCTGCTATATGAATTATAATCTCTGCTCAAAGAATTAATAGATTTTGCCAGTTTGTAGCCAGTATCCCTATTAATGCTATCTAATTGACTTATTTTAGAAACACACATTAAACATATGCTTTCAAAAAAAAAAAAGCAAAGCAAAACTATGTACAAATCTTTCAGGAACTGGAAGAAAATATAGAAAAAATAAACTTTGCAGTCATCTCTCGGATGCTGGATCCTTCCAGACTCACAGCTGCTTGAATGCCTTCTGCCAGCTGAGTGAAGAGTTTGATGTGATAACAAAAGAGCTTCCCTGGAAAATCCAAAAATATGCCTGTAGCCCAGCAGCTGACCAGCTCAGCAGCACGGGTGACTGCAAGCACAAGCCGACAGTTTCTGTGTTCATTCCTCCAGCTCCTGACTAAATGCTGAGTCCTGAGTATAAGGGCACAGACCATATATTCAGACCATTCATCATGAGCACTGCAACCACTTCTGTCTGTTGATTGTGCAGGAAATCCTGGACAACAGATATTGTGGGTCACCCATAGCTCTTTTGTAATTGAGTACCACAGGGGCTGAAAGCCTGAATGCAGAGAGACACCTTCAAGGGTTTCTGAGTATGGTCCCTCATCCTGTTAAGGGTTTCTGGGGCTAGGGAATCTCTCTGTTTGTGGGGATACCCTCTCCAGCTGCATTCCTACAAGCAACAGCCATCAAAATGGGCACTGGGTACTGGAGCAGTGCCCCACAACTACAAGACCTGCTTTGTCCAGGTCCAAGCACTGAATGCACTCCCCCAGACCCACTGACCCCCTCTGCATCAGCTAGGACTCCCAGAGACTGTGTGAAGAGCATCTGTACTGACATCCCCTCAGGGCAGGAGAGGGGAGGATGATATCACAGGTGAATCATCCTGCTTAGATTATCTTCCGCTCCTGAGTGGTTAAAGATACCTCAGCAACATCAGCTTGGACTCAATACAATTTTAGGGTGATGACAAGGTTGGTTTTAAACCTTCAGAAATGGCTGAGGGCACTTTTTTTTTTTTTTTTTTTTTTTTTTTTTCTTACCAGGTAAGAGAAAAAGTGGTGGGAAGAGGGGGCTCCCCCTCGGTGCCTGCCCCTACTCCAGGTCCTGTGTCTCCCTCACCCTGCTCTTGTGTTGGGAACAGAGTCAGTGTGGGACATGCAGAGGAGGTCTGTGTGGAGGATGAGTGGGCTGTAAAAGAAAATTATGCTCTGATAATAGAGAAACACACAGGCCTTTCCCTCGGTTCACAGGCTGCGGTACTCTCATATTATTAACCTGATTTATTTCAAGGGAAGGGTCATTTTATGAAGAGACTGTGTCTAAACTTGATCCAGATAAAGGGCCACTAACAAAAGGCAGGCTTTGGGAAAACAAGCAAAACTCAGGCTGTGCACTCAGTAAGCACATTTTCTCGTTTTCAGTCAAGAAGCCATTGGCAGCATCAGTGCTTGAAAACTGCATGGCTCAGACATTTCTAAACCCTTTTAATCCATCACAAAGGGCTCCCTTGATTGTTGCTTTGTTTTTTTTTCTGCTGCCCTACAGTATGGCTGCCAGTGTGTACTCCTGATAAGCAGTGAGCTATGCAGATGCTGCTAGGTTTCCCTGCCTTTGGTACCACACAACCTGCCAATGCCCATGAGAGGGACACATTAATGTGTCACAAACAATCGGGAAAGGTGACACTTCGTCCTCCCCTTGCAGTCCAGAAAACTTAAAAGAATACAAGATTAATTTCCATGGGCCAGAGCCTGCCACCCGTGAAAGTCCCTATTGCAATACATGGGGAGTTCTGCTTAAGCACCAAAGACACAATGAAATCCCCATGGTATTAATGCCATTTTAATCCCCTGAGATTCAGAGTCTGGCATTGTAAATGTAATAAATTACAGTATAAGAGAGAGAACACCAGCTCCAAACATCAACATTTGCTTGAATCCATCCTGAGGTATGTGGGGAAACTGTGTCTCTTTTCTTGTATGACTGAAACTCCAGCACAGCCTGCCCTACTCCAAAAGCACCACAACAGTCTGTAAGAGACATATTCAAAACCATCAGAAAGAGCTCAGCAGATAGCTGGGCAGCCTCAGCACACCTGCAAGGTGACAACCAAGGCAAAATGGCCCATGGATCACTAGGGATATCATGGGTCACACCACACAGAAGTGCCTACTGGGCTAAGTTACCAGGAGAAAAAGGAGGCATCACTGCTTTCAGGAAGCAGAGCAATTTCTGCTTATTTTCACAGTCCTGCTTCTCCCCCACAACATTAGCAGAGCAAACGTCCCAAAGGGGAGACTGGCACAAGAGAAGCCCCACCAGCACTTCTGTGCACTTAGCCCAGAAGGGTGCACAGATGAGGGAGCACCTCTGCTTCATCCCAGGTGCAAAACTCAGTCATAAGTCTGGGAAAATGAGCTCTTTGACTCAAAGCATCTTTTCCTGAAGAAGCTGAAGATGCTCAGATCGTCTCTTGTTGCTGTTTGTGAAATGTTGTGGTTTTATCTGTAGGACGTGAGCATCTGTTGAGGTTGACCATGAAGCATTTTTTTCTTCCCCTCAAACCTCAGAAGAAAGAGATTATATTTCTGCCTGAGAACACATGTGCTTTTTTTGAAACTGTGTCTACACAAAGAGACAAAAAGCAGATTGACGCTCCGTATGAACTAGGTTCCTTGCAAATGTTACCCTGTGCCCTAGGACCTGGCACAGGCAGAACTGCTGTGCTCATATCTTTAAGCTACAGCAAAGAGGACTAAGCAGGGAGAACAGCAGGAAAGCAAACAGGGACAAACAGAAGCAGAAAGAATAGCAGGATAAGGGGAAAAAATGAGAAAATGAAATACAATATGCTGATCTCTGAAGGACCTGGTGAAGCACAAATGGGCAGTGGGTTAAAGAGCATCTGCGTGGGGTGAGGGCTGCACAACACCAGGAATAAATCAATGCAGCAAAAGAGATAGAAGTGAACACATGCTTTATGTTCAAAATTCAAATGGAAAGACATTTCCCTGTCACTGCTATAATACTAGATGTTAAATGTTCAACTTTAGCAGGAGAAATAGCCACCCTATCAATTTTTGATAAACACTAATGAACTCTTAAATTAAATTCCTAAACTAAAAACCATCGTCAATATCAAACACTTTTGAGACAGATGAAATCTTTGCAAATATTTATTAAGGGCACTCATTGCCATACCTACCACACCAACCTGTGCACACCTTTGCTTAGTTGTTGGACTCCCTGCTCACATTCTTACTGCTCAGCCCTGGCACACCTCTCCCCTGCAGCCGCTTGCCCTGCAGTGATGGTATTGCCATCCAGCCCAAGCTCCAAACACCAAATACTGCAGAGGTGCTTGGGTCCGCACTGCCCTTCCCTGGACGACATCTCACTAGAAGTGAGGGGAAGCAGGGTTAAAAAACTCAGTGTGGTTTTAAAAACATCATTTGATCTTCGGAATGACCACAGAGTAAAACACCTGATTTAGGAGTAACAGCTGCTCTTCACCCTTTAGTTACTAGCAGCCTCAGCCTTTAGTCCATCTTTTGTCTTGGAACAGAAGGAAGTAGTAAAGAGGATGTCTTAAAATGTTACTGCCTTCACTACAAGCAGTATGGACAGGAGATGAAGAGAGACAAACCCCATATCTAGCTTCTCTAGCCTGTGGATACCCCTATCTTAATTTTCAGTTTACCTATTCAGTGGGTTTGCCCCATTAAAGCTGCAAGCTCCTTGATATGGGGATTGTACATCCTCCTATTACACAATTCTTCTGGGGACCTAGGGTGAGGTGAGGCTAACTAACCTGGAGTTATGATGATATGAAACATCACATGAAAAATATTTCTGTAAAGAATAGGAGTAAACAAAGTAAGATGTAAAATTTTCAGTAGTATTTTTTTCTTTCTTTCTTTTTTTTCTTTTTTGGCTGTTTTAGAATAAAATTTTGTACTGGAACATTTCCCCCAGCCTGACCAATGAGTATTAGCTGGAATAAAATGCGATATTAATTTCCCTTGACAATAATTGAAGCAGCCTATGATCTTAGCAACCCTCTGGGTATATTCCTAAGGTCAAAATGAGAGTGTTGCAGTTGTATTGCTCTTTTATGACACTCCCTTCCCATCTGAAGGAAAAGCTACTAATCCAGTTAAACAATTGCCTTTCAGAAGACGAGGCTCAAGACTTTGTATGAGGATACCTAATGAAACACTCAGCCTGTAAAACACATGAAAAGCTCACAGAGCAAAGCAGTGGAATACAACTATTATCTGACATGTAGCACCAATGAATAAAATCGTCACCAGACTGAAACTGCTTGGTTTTTTATTCATGTCTGCGCTGCAAAGTGGTTGAAGCCTAAAGCTAATGAAGGAAATAATATGCAATTCATCATGGTATATAGAGAGAAAGACAGACAAACATAACTCTTGACTCGTGTCACGCCAGTGCCTTTCAACCTTTTCTTTACAGCAGCTTTCGGAAAAGGACCACATTCACTGTTCACTTCTCAGCTTGCTTTCATCCTATGGAGGAATGGCATCCCCAAACCCTGCTCCAACAGCCAACAGGAGCTTTGGAGAACTCTTCTTACAAATGTACACAAAATAAGGAAAGACAATCAGCAATCAAGCCTGACTTTAAGTTAATGGGGCATACTATAGGAGGCAAATAGCTAATCCACTGTCCCACATGCTGGCAGCAGTGCAGACCGTGAGCTGTGTGCTGTACCTGGTGAGGGATAATGCACGCTGGGGCACTGCTGGACTGGGATAGCACTCAGTCCAGCCTGGCTTGCCTCCTTCTCCCAGAAAAATATTTTTCTGGACACTGGGGGAAATGCAACTCATGCCATAGCTGGCACTGCCTCTATGTTGTGCACAGGGGCCCCAAGGGAGCAGCCTTTGTTGTCCCAGCCTTATTTTCCCTGCCACCAGGCAGCAGTTGCAACCAGCTGAGCCGGGGGCAATGTCCGTTCCCAGAGCATGGCCCCCACCCTAGGGGACCCACCTGGGGACAACAGCAATTTGGAGCACCAGGCACCTGCAGAGTCCCACAGGTGAGGGTGCTGAGCTCTTGCAGCCTCCTCCTCCACCTCACTGGCCTCCTATGCACAGCCTGAGCCTGGATGCATGTCAGCCCCTCCACCTGCCTGCTTTGCTGCTGGTGGCAACTTTTGCAGCAGACAGCCTTCTTCTGGGATATTTCTGCACCTTTTTCAATAACTGGACCTGCTGCTTCTCTGGGTATTTGGGCCACTGTAAGCATGCTTGCAGATGCAGATTGGCACCTCTAAAATTTTAGTCGTGATTTCACTCAATTTTCATATTTCAGAAATGGAGCAAAACCTCATAAAGCACAGATCTAATGCATATAATACCAATTTGCTGAATGTCAGTGTATACTGACCTTCTATTACAAACACTGGCAGATGGCCATTCCTTTAGTACTCAAGAGTTGCCTGAATAGAAAATCAAGCGATGGCTTAGCCTGTATTTTGCCTCTGCATCAGTGCCCATAGCAACGCGCCGTGGTGGCCGCCTGAATGCGATGCCTCTGCCACAACCAGCTCCTACCCAGCACAGAAAAAGCCATTGGTGAGTGTGTGGCTACCATACCGAGTTCTGCCAAAACACCAAATAGCAAGACGGGACTTCTGGGGAGCTGCTGGATGGCAAGCCTAGGCTCAGCCACAGCAACCTGCATGCTTCCTGCAAGAGCTGCTTTGGTAGTAATGCCTGTAGGGCAGCCCCAGGTTTGTGGCTGGGATAGTCCTCCAGAGCCTGACATGCATGGGAACCATCCACCCCCTGTATAGATAGTGTGTAATGTGCACCACCTCAAATTTGTCTATCCCCTTTGTCAGCATCCCTCAGCTCTTGCACACCAGAGCACAATCGACCTGAAAATTCTGGAAATTATAAATGCACTGTGGCTGCTGTTGGAAACCTCAGGTGGTGTGGCCATTTGCTGGATGCTGCAGTATCCTGCTCCCCTGACCTCTTTCCTCCAGGACTGTGCTTTCCCCCTCCAAAAGGAAGGTACTCAAGAGGTTTGAGGGCAAACAGGGCAGTGCTCTTGTGCAGCAAGGAGTAGATAGCTGCTCTGCTTCCTGACGGGCTCAGTGCCCGCCTCCTGGTTTGCAGGCACGATTTGCTTGCAAAAGAAACTGTGGGTTGAGGAGGCTTCATTTCCGCAAACCGGACTGGACCAGTGATTGAATCTGCAAGTCTGCTGGCAGGGACACCGCTGCTTTCCAAGTGTTTTCTGCTGATTTGTAAAGATGTTCAAGATCTCAGGGATATTCCCTGCCAGACTCTAGCAGTTCTTTTAATAGGCTGTGAAATTTTGGAATCAAACTATTTAAATGTTCTGACAACATAGCACATCTCCAGGTGCCTCACTCCACAATAAACATCCATTGTATGGCCTTCTCCCTGTACAATGCGGATTAATTTTAACCCTCACAACAGCCTAATGGAAAGAGCGTGCTGCACTCTAAATGCCAAACACTTGCTGAAAGCTTTCCTTTGTCAGAGTCTCCCAGTTTAGTCACCAGCAGCTTCTGAAAAGATTCCACAGAGTTAATGTTTCCATTTCTTTTAATTCGTTAGCAATGATGACACAGCCATAACACAGCTGTGCTCCAGCTCAAAGGAGCGAGAGCAAATGTTGCCCAGTGTTCCTCCATCCCTCTTTGCTCCTTGGCTCAGCAGTGGGACTGTGCAGTGTGCTGCTGTGCAGAGGATATGGTGACATTTTCCTATCTTGGGTGGAAAAGTTCTTCTGGAGGAAGCCTTTTTTTTATTTCTTTTTCTTTTCTTTTTCTTTTCTTTTCCTTTTTTATTTTATTTTATTATATTTTATTATTTTTTTTTTATTTGACATTTTCTCTGTGAAAAGCTGACCTAATTTTCTGGGAATAATGTAAATGGTTACACACTTGAAGTATTGTGCTTGAGAGTTTATAGATAAAGCTGAACTATTTTATGGTTCAATTATTCCAAAGTACAGGGGATCCCTGTTGCATTAACACTTCACAAAGACCGTACGGGGGGGCTGCCTTGCTCTTTTCCATGCAAGTGAGCTGGATTTCTCTGTAAAGCCCTCAGCTTTGTTACTACAAAAGCTATTAGCACTGTTAGTTTTAAAACACACATTAAAGATATTGTCCCCAGAGACTGTGTCTGGTGGTAGTTTTTGTACCAATACCCTGCCCTTTTCTGGACAAAGCCATTAATTGCCTGTTCTTATGCACAGAAGGTATGGGGAGAAAGAGCCTGAAGTAATTTAGGGATGGGAAAGAGGCAGAGGAACAGGCAGGAAGCAGCGCCAAGGTTTCAAGCCAAGGCAGGCAGTGGTACAAACAGTGAAGCAGCAATTGGTTGCTGGTGGGATGCACAGAGTGACCCTGGTGAGATGTTAGCAGGTGGCTGTCCAGGTTATCCTGATGAGTGCTCCCTTCCCACAGCAGCATACGGGACACAATGTGCTGGCAGAGCCCTGCTTCCAATTGCCTGGGCTGTGGAGGCTACAGGAGGCTGCAGTCAGCGTCACATCACGGCAGCCTGCTAGGTTATGTTGTGGTAGTTCGTATTTTAGACTAAAATATGGATGATCAGGACCTTTGCTTCACTCCGGTAAAGGACCAGGGTAGTGTTAACTACAGACTAGTGTGTGCGAGGTTGAAAATGTAGGGCAAGAGGAAGCATTTTCCAGCCTACCCTGCTTATTCAGTGTCTTGTCTTTGGTGAACTGGGCTGTACCAATGACCAAGATCCTTTCTTGGATACATTTTCTGTTGATCCAAAGAGGTGTGCAATTCAATGGTAGATTTGCAGTTTGAACAGGAGATTTTCTGACATTTCTGTGCTGTTAATCCATAAAAGCATATTTTTTACATTTCTAACTTCCCATATTCTGTAGGTCAATGTGTTCCACCAGCTGGGCATGCTGGTGGCTTGCACAAGAGTAGCTGTACCCCCATCATTTCTCTTGTAGCTGTCTTAAGGGTGGCTCACGTACAGGGTGGCTACCTGTTCCCCAGCCATACCTGACTGCCTTAGAAACAGGACTTGTATTCTTGAAGGAATTTTTTGTTCATTTTTTGGTAGTATACACTTTCATTTCTACAAGAATCTAATTAGTTTCAGTGATTAGGAGCGCTTGTGGGTATAACAATCCATGGAAATATAACCTTTCAGAAAAAGAATGGTGGCAAAAATATCCAGCAAAAGAACAAAAAGAAAGAAAGGGAAAGAAAATGAAAACCACAATTTTATGCAGGATGAAATAAATAAATAAATATATAGCCACTATGCAAATGCCTCTACCTATCTACCGGAGATTGTTGTAAAGACAAATTAGTTAATTGCTGCAAAGTGCTTTGAAAATGAAAAGGGATATATAAGAGGTGATTATTATTATTCACAACAATCTGGTAGGTGAAGGCATCTGTCTATTTTGTTTTATATATCCCCAGAGCTTTCCCAAAGCAACATTAGAAGAAAGGAAAAGACCTAAAATAGGAGAAGAACAATCCCAAAAGGGAGAGAAAAGGCCTGTGACATTTGTGAATAATAAAAATAATAAGCTACATATCAGATTAAAAAAATACCATCAGGAGTACAGAGTGAGAAAGCTACACTGAGGTGCATTTGAACTGTTCTTAATGGATATGGAGATCATTAGCAGTGTGCTGATATTGCTGAACTGACACTGAAAATATTAAGTTAAATAGAAATATCCTAGGTTGAGTCTGTGTTACAACAACAGAGAAAAAAAAAAAAAAAAGTAAAAACAAACAACAAAAGTCTAGTTTCTGTGAGCTACACTTTGTGTTCTTTTTGGTACTAACCAGAAGGTCTGTTTTGTGTCCAAAGCCCCAGAATGATATGGGTTAAAGTTTTTATCCCATTAAAGGATCTGATGCAATTCTGCTGTCTTAAACACTGAAGAATGACGCAATGAAATCTCTAATTTAGTTTACGTCTGAATTTCACCTTTGAGTCCAGAGTCTGTAGGATAGGATACAAGCCTCTGAACACTTCTATTAAGTGTTAGCTCCACTCACGAGGGCAGTTGCATCAGTCCCCAGGCAGATAGTCACCCACTTATGTCAAGCGCTTGCAAAAGTGCTAGCAAGATCACTACACTAATTTTCAACATCAGAAAGTAAAATAATACCTGTACTGAGGCAAGACTCTTGATGAGTCTGTGGACTACAACATTTCATAGCAGTAGATTTCATAGCTGTGGAAGAATTAACTCATTTTTCTTTTTTCTTTTTTCTTTTTTTCTTTTTTTTTTTTTCCTTTTCTCAATATAGTAGCTAAATTATCACTTGCCCTAGCTATGAATCACTTCAGAGCTCATTCCTTAAAGGTACCCAAAATTCCCTCAGGTGTTTTGACATAATTCTATTACATCTTATTTCTGTTTAATATTAAATTCTTTTTTGCATGTTTAAATAAACCTGGAAACCTTTTTAGGGAACACAGCTTAATGGGGAACTAAGACTGAATGTCGCTATCTTACATACATTTTATTATTAATGGTAATTCATGCAGAACCAGCCACTTCACAAGAAGAGACTAAACACTTACACAAAGCTAGGTGCTTCTCTCTGACCTTAATTTGTTTCTGTACTTGAACGGTGGATTCCCTTTCAAAAAATAATTATTCCAATAAAGATTAAAAACCAATAACACGGTCTCTTTCTAGGCAATAAACAAAAGCAGGCTTTTGAGGGTGAGTGTTAGGAATACTTTTTTGGTGGTTATTCCAATAAACTAGAGGGGAAAAAGTCTCCTTGTAGGTCAGTATGGGGTGTCCTGAGACAAGAGAGGTGGAGAAAGAGACCCATTCATTCCCCTGGTGTTTTCTCCCCTGTCATTAAGTCTTGTTTTCTTGCAGCTTCTGGTAACTATTTGTTCATTTGCAGGGACCTAACAACACCTTGAGATTTTCTATGGCATAAAAGTTTTAATTTAAGTCCCTGGTAACAGTAATTCTGGCATTTCAGCTAAGTGAGACTGGCATTTAGCATGCCAGAGACTGGTTGGACCCAGAAAAAAGAAGAGACTGTTTGAAAGCTCATTCAAACCAATGGAAAAGCTTCCTCATTAAGACAGGATGTCTGGGTGGTCTTTCGGGACCAGGAGTAGGAACCTTCTGCTCTTTGGCTTCTGCACAAGCAGGAGAGGTTTCAGTGTGGTCTCTCTCAGAGTTACTCTTCACTTCTGGTGAAATGGCACTTCCTTCCAGGCACAGCTCAGGATTTTTATCTTCTGTCTGCCAAAACTGTAGATCCACAGGCACTTCTGGTCTCTCACAGTCTGTAGAAAGAGGTTTGAGATTTGCCCAGAGGAGCAAGGAAAGCAGAGAGGAAAGGGACAGGTTAGCTGAAACAGAACTTCCACTCCAAATCATTTGAAGGCAGTATTTATTTAGAATGCTTCGTCATTCTTTTGAATGAATAGTGAAAATGCTAACTGCAGTGCTATGTGGTGTTTCCCACCAACAGTCAAGAATGATACATAATTTGAGACATACCAGGCTACACATATAGAGATGGAAGGGTTAGCAGTAACTCCAGAAAATTTACTTTACCTGAAGTATTTATGTGTTTTCTGCTACCATAAAAGCTGGTTATTAACAGTTCTTAAAGTATTTCTTCAGAGAACATAGGGGACTTGGCCAGGGCAATGGCTAAGGAGGGGCACACAAATTGTAGGCCTACAAGGAGAAGGTTCTTATGTCATTTTTCCCTTGCTTTTGGAAAAGATAGTGTGTGCACTGTGGGGAACAACTGCAGATGGAAGAACGTAAAGTGGCAAGGGTGCCAGAAAACAACAGGAAAGACAAAACAAGGATTCTTGGATTGGAACAGCCTTTCTATTAGAAATAAAAATAAAAATCCAAACAGTGTATGGTGCCTTTTGCAGTCCTTTGGTATTACATAGCTGTTGGCATAAAAATGAAAGCTGCCATATAAATCTGAAGCTGCTTGTCAAGACTCTGGAATATTATTCTAATAAGGCATCTACTATGGTCCTTTTCAGAATCCAAAGACATCCATCAAAGCAAGAGATTGAAATGGATGGTTTGCAGTTTATATTGCTAGGCACTGTTTTGGAGAAAACACATTTGTGTTTTTTTTTCTCTCCTAGGAAAGCAAAGTTGGAATTTGGACAAAAAAGAGTCTGACACTTTCTGAGTACTAGAAGAAGGGTCTGTAGATGTGCTTTGTATTTTCCATTCCATCTTTGACAGTGGCATAGTCACAGATATCTGCTGTTAGGATATAGTGGGTATTTCCCAACTGGCTAGCTATTAACGAACAGTACAAGCAAACAGTGTAGAACAGACACTATGAGCTGATATTTATGTCTCCAGAAGTTTGCCCTCTCAAGTCCATACTATGCACTTTGGACAATATGTAATTTTTATGTGTGGAAGGAAAAAATAAAGAAGGAAGGAAGGAAGGAAGGAAGGAAGGAAGGAAGGAAGGAAGGAAGGAAGGAAGGAAGGAAGGAAGGAAGGAAGGAAGGAAGGAAGGAAGGAAGGAAGGAAGGAAGGAAGGAAGGAAGAAAGGAAGGAAGGAAGGAAGGAAGGAAGGAAGGAAGGAAGGAGGGAAAAACAAAGGGTTTGGCCAACACTGGTACACTAACCATGATGAGAATGCTCCCTGAGGAGGCCACATGAACAGCTCAGTCAAAAAAATGCTTGTGTGGCAAGCCAGCCTCATCTAAAAAATCCTTGGAAACTGGGATAAGCTTGACTAATTTCCGTGCCAGCCACAGAACCAGCTTACAGTTGAGCTGGTTGACGAGCCCCATAGGCAGAGCCCGTGTCCCCATTCATCACCCAGGTTCTCTGGCCACGAGGCTTAAGCAAGGCAGTGCTTCCTTCCTCTGTTTATCCACCTGTAAAGCTTGCATATTACCTGTCTGCCTCACAATGACATTACGAGGGTAATTTAACCACAGCTATAAAGCTCTTCTGAGATATTTGGAGGAAAGGTGCTATATTGGCCATCATGCTCTTCGTTATCATTAGAGGTGGCATTTGAGTGCCAGCTGAGTGCTGCGGGAGTCTGATCCAGGCATCAGCTGTGGCTATCGGTGGTAATGACCCAGATGATGAGAGTGGCTGAATGGGGAACAATTCTGGTGACCTGCAAAACAGCTCCATTAAAAATGCAGACTCCTGTGCAGTCAGCATTTAATTCAGTGCCTGGAGAAACCAGAGCCTTCTTACATCTTTTTAGGAAGAGGAAATTAATTAATGTTTTTCCTTCAGAAGTACTTTTCCAAAATAAACCAAGACTAGAAAAGAGATGGATAAAGATACTTGGAGGATTTTGCTAGGAGGCCAGAAGGCAGCAGGGGTCACAGGGAGTCTTCCCACTACCCGGGTAGGACACTCCTTCTGCTGCAGTGTTTTCACTCCTCTTGCTAGCAGGACACCAGTGTGTAGCCAGCCACAGGTCTCTTGCACCAAATTTTAGGTTTACCTTGTGAAAATGAGTGTCCCTGTTGCCCATCCACTGCAGCCCAGTTATCCCACCTACTGCTTCCCACCCCATGTTTTCCAGGACATCTTGTATGACAGAGGGACTGGGAGCAAATGAAGGTAGATCAGTGTTTGCCTCAGGAAATGAGACAAAAACAGGAATCATACATGTGATGGAGCCAGCACAGAGACACCTCCCCACCCCCCAGCTTCTGCCCTGGTATCTAACAGAGAGAGCTTTGTGAATAAATATTTATACTAAACATAGTCAGGAATGAGAATTCATGATCTAAAATTACACAAATATTTGGGAATCTAGACACTGTAACTCAAGTGTTACTTAATCTCCAAGTGCAACCAAAAATATATAACTCCTTGGTTTACTAGCAGTGTCAGCTCCCCAAGTGTGGAGCTGAATAATTTAGGAGAGAGGAGGAATTGAGAGGGGCTGAGCACAGAGCTTGCTGGGGAGGAGATCTCCCCTCTGCCTTCACTGGTGACTTTTTCTGGCCAGGAAGGCTCCAGGTCACCTTCAGGACAACCCCTGCAAATACAGGAGTGGGGAAAGAAAACAAAGGAAAAAAAGCCAACCCCAAAGCCTCCAGCCTGCACAAGCAGCGGGAAGAGACAGAGGCGGTGAGCAGCATGAGGTGCTGGAGCCTTCCTGTGGCTGTGGAGGCTGCCCAACACCTGCCACCAGCGAGGCTCAAATCTGAGAACTACAGCTGTAGCATAAAGGCGGATTATCACCCATCCAAACCAAATTCAATTATCATATCTATGCTGCTTCTCTATTTTTGTAACTGGAAGGCTATTATTAGGCTCTCTTCCTCCCTCCCTCTCACTCCCTGGTTTTAATACATCTCCAAGTAATGCTGCTGTAAAACATTCAAAAAAGTAAACATTAGCTTTAGGCCATTTGATTATCAGTTTCCCAGAACACTTCGTTCTGCCCTGCTTTACTCCATATTCCTTTAACACCAAAAAATAAAAAAGAGATGGGCTGAGATGGCTTTAATGAATCCACACTATAGTGATTCCCCTCTCTGTCTCCAGTGCTGGCCCTGGCTCTCTCTGACAATGGTAAAAAGCCACCAGTTTACACGTGGTTGGAAAAGAGGCGGGGAAAAAGATTTTCCCTGGAAAGCATTGATACTATATTCTCTCTTGTATAAACTATAATAATAAGAAGAAAAAATTAGCAGGCTGCTGATCTGTAGCCCGGTTAGTGACTAGAGCACATTCTGTGCTAAAACAGGCACTGAAGAAGCGGGAGGTGATGGGGTGGTGGAAATACCTTTGAAGAGGCAGCCCCTGAGATGGGAGCACACTTGCCCCTGCACAGCATGGTGCCTTCTGTGCTGAGGGCTAGCACTTTGCAGTGATGAGGAATATTTTGTGGGACCATGCTATGTTTTTGCTCACATTAAACCGACACTCTGGAAAACTCCTGAGCAGGTATTGCCCCTCAAAGGCATGGTGAAATAAAGCCTGAGTGCTTTTTCCATGCACATGTGAGCAGTAGGAACACAGGAATGAAAGTGTTAGCAACAGCCCAGTTAATTCCTTGGGACAAGCAATGTGTCTTCCAGTAACTTTTAGGACACCCACATGTGACTAAAACAGAAAAAGGCCCAACCATTTGCTGAGTCCTTGAGGAGCTACTACAAATATGAGTAATAAATCATGATATCATACCCTAGCTTTTTGGTTGTAATTGGGTGGTTTTAGCTTCACAGCCTCTGCTTCAAAAGCTGCTGGTTGACTTAAACTCCTTTATCTCTATCTGTGGCACGACTCAGAGAGTTTCACAGGCAATAAAGTGTTTGGAACAAAATATAGAGATTGAGGAGGTAGGGTCTCATTTTCATGGTCTTGGGAATGAGCAAGGAGCAGAGCTCTGCCCTCAGTGCTATGAACTGAATCGCATTAAGCATCTCCTATTCAAGACATGCCCCAAGGCTGCGCAGGCTGGAGCAGGACTGCAAGCCAGACATGCTGAGGTGTAGACTGTTAGTCGACTCACAGAAATATCCTTTCTCTATTTCTTACATGGGCCTAATTGAGAGAATTTGGCCCACTGAACACGCTCGGAAGAATCAGCCCACAACCCTCCACACAGACTGCTGCCTCTTGCAGGGATGATAACACTCTGCATAAAGGCAGGTCTGAATCTTCTGCTGGCATCCTGCTTTACAAATACATGAGAAACATGCTTGGTCCTTCACTGCAATGGGAAGATCTCAGGTGATCTCGGTGGCTGCATATTGAAATGTGAAGCTGAAGATTTAGGTATTCCCTGCTTTGTTCTACTGTGAAAATGTAGCCTCTTTTAAAAGTTAATTTTAGAAGCTTTTCTATAAGATTCTTATTTACATCATTCTGATCATGTAAAGAGACAGAAATGAGCCAAGTTTTTTAATTAATGCCTGAACTAGCCCTGAATTCTGCATTATATGAAGAGGTACTTCCCCTCTGCTTTGTTTTGTGCACGTGCAACCATAACACCATGTATTACTAATGAGGATGGCATGACCGCAGTAATACACACCAGAGCAAAACCTCCCAGGGAGTTAAATGCTTCTACAGTAGGTATTTGCAACTCTCATCATGTCTATGAGTCTGGATAAGGCAGGGGGGTTAGCCACACATTGTTTGGTAAATACTGAGAGGGTTGCCTTATTGTCTTTGTTTCAATGCCACTGATTAAAAATTTATCAGCAAGGCTGTGCAAAGGTGGGCAATTCATCTGAGAATATCCTTCAAGACTGAGGTTGGACTTTACTGAGGGTGGCCAGAGTGCTTTGGGTGAGGAAGAGCCTATCCCCAGATGTTGCGTCTTGGGTGAAATCACATTGTTTTCGTCAAGTCTCAGAACAATTTTGATTTCCTACAACAGGAGAGCAACTGGAGAGACTGAACAGCTGGTGTAGTTTTTCACTTCAGCTGTTTCATGCAGTGTCTGTGGCTCAGTTTGCACTGTTGAAAATTTGGGTGAGGCCAGAATGAAACTGTCCTTGTAAGCAGTATCTCCAGGTCACCCCAAGAAGCTCTGCCACAGGGAAAGCTTCTCCCTGCTCAAGCAGATGCTCTGCCTGACAAACATGTACTCCTCATTGCTCTGAAAAACATTCAGAAGAAAAGAAAAGAAAAGAAAAGAAAAGAAAAGAAAAGAAAAGAAAAGAAAAGAAAAGAAAAGAAAAGAAAAGAAAAGAAAAGAAAAGAAAAGAAAAGAAAAGAAAAGAAAAGAAAAGAAAAGAAAAGAAAAGAAAAGAAAAGAAAAGAAAAGAAAAGAAAAGAAAAGAAAAGAAGAAAAAAAGAAGAAGCAAACTTGTTCAGCACTGTTGCTGTGCAGTTGTGTTTAACAATGTCCAGTTTCCTCACTGAGGGTGACGAGCAAAGGCAAAATCAATAATTCTCGGTGCTGTTTTCTCAAAAACATTTCCCACAGAATGTGAATGTCTCGTTTCTTGCAGGCAGATGGACAGAGCCTGCAGGATCACATTTGCTGGAGAGAAACCAGCTTTGAAAAGTTTCGACAGCCGGCATCGTATCTGGTCCATCTCTATCAAAATGAGTTCATTATCATTCATTTTTTGCCAACTGCCAATCAGTTCTTAAATCACTCTTCAAATTAGGATGTTACAAAAAAATCAAAAGAGTCTCTGCAGATACAGTTTCAACATTTACAGGAGTATTTCAGAAGTATTGTTCCAACAGCTGATGCTATATAATTAATGTATAAAATAAAGCAAAGTGACAACAGACCTCTGAAATTAGGTCTTTTTTTCATGATGTGGGTACAGAAAAAAAAGCATGAAAAGATCCCCAATTCCTTCACCTACTCATCTACTAATAAACCACATTTCAGAGGAGGTGAAAATGTATTATTCTGAGAGACTGGTGCTCACTGTCCATACTTCTGTTTATGTCAAAGGGCTACACCATGTTTCTGCAGAGATTCTGATTTTTCACTCAGAAATTTATCATTTTGCTAGTACTGTTCCTCCTAAACAAGTGTTTCTCAACATACAGCAAAGAGAAACACACTTAGTCGTACTGGTTTACCAGATTAAAGTATTTGCATATTTTCCTGCAAAATAAACCATTGTCACAGAGGATTAATAGGAAATAAGGAAATCTAGAAAACACCTCTTTTAGTGCAGATTTTAGCATGCAAGACCATGTTTTTCACCTAACGTACAGTTGGTCTACATTTGCTGATTTTTAAGTATGCAGTTCTTGGAACACAAAGTTTTGCCACTTTCCTCTCTTTTCATAGCAAATGCACAAAGAAAATATAGGAATGTCACCTCTTAACAGTCCTTCCCACAAAAACAAAATTGCAGCAAAATCACAGCCCATCAGGTTTCTGAAGTACCCTGAAATCTAAGGAAGAAAGATGCCACATAAACGATGCCATTATGAAATGGTACAACCAGACTGTTTGCCTGAAAGGGGAGAGAACTGGGGAAAAATAAATAAATAATAAACAATAATAAATAAATAAAATACAAATACAAATAAACAAATAATTTTTAACTGAGTGATTTAAAGATAGATTTGAAGTCTAGCAAAAGCAGCACCCTTATGGGTAGTATGTCTTTGACCTTATTCACAATAGACATGAATGACCTCTTCTAGCTTGGTCTTCCCAGGGGCTTTTCAATGACTCTGTGTCACCTCCTGCCACACCAGGATTGCCCAGCCCCCAGCTCGTGGTGGCCAGCTGCTGCAGACCTTGGCACAGATCTCCTGAAGGACACCTAGGAGGTCATGCCCAAGCAATAGAGGGAAGAGGTTTTCAGGCCATGCCTAAATTAATCTTTCTACCATCTTCAAAATTCATGTATACAGGTTAGATAGCATCATGAGTTTTTGATGTCTGTGTGTGTACACATGAATGTATGCATACATATGCACAGTGGCACCAGCACTTCCCTGATGGGAACATAACACCTCAGGTTCACCCAGACTGGCTCTCCAAGACACAATGGGACACAGGTGGGTGAGCAACAGCACAACTTGAAGATAAATAAGATGAACCAACATAGGAAAAAGCTGTGGAACTCTCAAAGAAACGTTGATTGTCTAAACAATATCAATGCCTGATGGAAGATGCCATGATACAGGGCTGAAATGATGACCTGGGCTACTTTAGATGCTAGAAGTATTGCTACTAGCTGAAAACTTTCATCCAAAAATAAACAAGGTTAAAATGACCTATTCCTCAAGAGCAAGTTGATGCATTTTGCATTTCGACATCTTCCTTCTCCCCTCAGCTCAAGGTTATTACTTTCACAGGGCGCTCTCCCCTGTTTTCTGCAGTGTATATTTTCTTAGTTTTCCTCACCTCCCCATTTATTTTTTTTTCTTCTTTTGGTCTCAAGAAAAATAAAATAAGATAAACTGTTAAAATGGGGTAAAGAGTACAAAAAACAGGAAAAAGGTGCTTGTTACTTACTTTTTCCTAACAAGCACAATACAGTTCAGAAAACAAAACAAACAAACAAACAAACAAACAAAAACCCCACACATTTATCTTTAAAATGCTTAAAGCAGGGAAAAAACACAACTTCTCAAGCAGTTTTAACATTTGATTAACAAGATTTGCAAATGTATTTAAAAGGCGTTTAACAATACATCTCCCTGGTTTTGATGTTTCCAAAGTTTAAATCAGAGTCCCAGTCTCTCTCCCTCGTGCATTTTGCAACAAGACAAAATGGTTTCCTCTGCTCTGTGTTTTCTCTTCAGGTGTCACATCATTCTCCTTTGTCTTAATCCAGCACTACCTGTACTTGTCTTGCGGCATGCAGCCTGGGTGCCATCTATAGTGTCATCTTTATTTCCTCATTTGTGCTAATAAGGAGCGTTTAGGAGCGGCTCCTGCTCAGATGCTTCATTAATGAAGCACTAACATTTGTTAGGAGATATTCAGCGATGTTGACAAGTGACTTAGCTGATCAGAGGAGTGTGGTGGGGTTGGAGGGAACCTGTGTTCTTGAAATGTGGGAGGTGAATTATCTCTGCATTCAAAAAAATAAACACAGACAAGTTTGATGAGTTTAAATTCACAGAAGAGCTTTTTAATATTTCCTGAGGTCCTAATCAAAGAAGCATCTTAACTGGTCCCAAAGGGAAATGAAAGATGAAAGGAGCTGACACTGATGCCCACTCTACCTTGCCTGGTTACTAGTATTTTTTTTTCTTCCTTTTTCACTTGTTACTAAAAATATCTCAAAGTGTAAGAATTAGCAGTAGGATATTAATGCAAAGTCACAAACAAAAATCCATTGCAAAATGTAGCATACCTTTAAAATTTTAACATCTAGTAAATTAAAATCAGGGAAATTGACATAGATCGGATGAAAGAAGATACAGCACCTCTAGCTTATGCCAACTAAAAATAAGAATTATTAATGAAGCTAGGCTTTCTTCTGCTGTGCACATTAATTATTTATGATAATAATACTCTGCACTGCCATATTAAAGAATTTTCTTCACCCAGCTTCCCAGAAAACTCCATCTTCTGAAACCCTCAACATGTTAAAAACCACAAAAGAATGAATTCCTTTCAGTGTATTTATTATACTGGAAGATGAATATAGTCTTGGGTTATTAAACTGGAATGAAAAACACATCTTATTAGAACTTACATGGTGATTTTTATTCTCACTAGTTTCATATAAACTTAATGATGCAGACTGCATTTTTATGCTCATCTATTTTAAAATGGTGCCTGGAGCAAAAAAAGCTTCCATTAATGCCAGTTTGGTATTTCAAATACAATTTGATGTAATTTACTTCAAATATATGTGAACAGAGAAGGATAATGTTGAGAGCATTTTCTGGATTCAGATCTGGGTTAGCTCATGGCAGTGATTTGTTAAAACACAAGTTTTATGCTACAGAAAAAAAAAAAAAAAAAAAAAAAAAAAAAAAGGAAAACTAAACTGTTTTCAAAAAATAGAGTAAAATAAATATATATGAATTTTATTTTATTTTTTTAGTTTGAATTGGCAGAGTTTAAATAATTAGTCCTGAAAATAACAACATTGTTTATAAATCAAAAACAAATGAAATTCATTTAATATGAGTATCGGACCACATTTATTTAGAGCTGTTGTGTTTATTGTGATTAGTCTACAATAGACTGTGACTGATTTTTCTTTACTTATATACATTTACATATTTACAATCCAAGTTTCATATAACCATATCTTTTGTATCACTATACTAATATTTCCATCTCTTTTGGCCCTATTTCTACAAAACCTACATTTTTTATTTAATCCTATTTGCCTCTATACTGCTATTGAATTTTGTTTTTCTCATTCTAACAGTCCCACCAGCACAGATGCTTGTATTTGAATGCACACAACAGAGTCTGAGGGACTGTGTCCTGAGATATGACAGAGGCAGGTTTATCATGCACGTAAAGGAGTTTTACAGCTAAAGAATTCATAGCTGAAAAATACCCATTATGGTAGAAATGTGTAGTTAAAAATGGTAGCTCTGTGTGTGTAATATTACACTATAAATTCATAGATGTATTACTTGAATATACACAGGGTCTCACACTTGCAGTGTATGTTGATATCTGAAGGAAAGGCAAAGCCTGAAATAGAAATGATGACAGTGTGTGCATCACAGAGGGGTTGTGTCTCCTGTTACAGTGGGCCACCTGCTACTTCCAAAAGCTAAAAGAAGGTAAGTCACTGCCTCACTGCTCTTAGTAAATTCCTACCTATTTCTTTCTGTGGGTTTGGATTTTTTTTAATATTTTTTCCCCTGAGGATTTGCAGAGAGTTAGGGGGAACATTGAGATCAAGTAAATGGCTTAAGAGTAAGATTACAAAAGCATTGGAGAGCAGTAGGCATAGAGAGGATAGCAGCTCTGAAAGGGAGGTGACTATATGGGCTCCACGGTGCCATACAGCTGGAGAAGGCTTATTTGATTTTATTTTGAAATCTAGATTTTAGGTCTTTCACACCAGCCAACCCAGTGACATGAAACGTATCTTTACTTGTGCATTTCTTTATAGATGCCGTATGTTTGGGTGCATACAATGGCAGAGGCACAGCCTGTGTTGGAGAGCTCTTTGGTGGGCACTGAAAAGGAGAGAGACGTTAAGATACATTGTACTATTAAAAGCAAACAAACAAAAAACAAGCAACTGCCTGTTTGGTTTAAGTTTTCATTTCTGTAGAAACTGTGCCTATTTTGACCCAAGGGCTGACTCTGTGACAGCACGTACAGGCAAAGGGTAGGAACCGGACCATTTGCTGGATCCTGACCTTTGTTTGCTCGGGCACTTGGCAGTGAGGGTAAGTCCCCAGTCAAAAAATACCCACTAAAGCACTACAGGCCTTCAGTGCAGGACCATTCAGTGACTGCAGAGTCTTTGGGTACCCAAAGGAGAGCACAGCCTCAGTGAAAATGCTGGTGGGCACCATCTGTATTAAAGGTGATGACATGCTAGTATGTCAGAGCTCTTGTTGAAAACTGGGTAGTTTTCATCTCTCTGTTTCTGATATAGTGAACAAGATGATTTCTGCAACATATTCTTCTCAAGTTGATGCTATGAGACTGATAGTGCTATTGAATCCAGGAAACCTCTTCTTTCACCTTGTCTGAAATGGTCAGCTTTTATGATTGCTCTTGGAGAAAACCTTCTCTTGGTTGAACTCAACTCCCCATCACTTCTACCTCTGATATTTAGAAAACACATATTCTGGCAGGATAGACTAACAGGAACTTTGAGCTACCAAGCTCTTTAGCTCCCACTAGATGTTTCCAGTACACTTAACATCGATCATTTGCTGATCCACAGAAGGAAAAATACCACTGATGTTCCACTGATTTCCAGAATAATGAAGGCAATAATGCAAAGAAACAAAAAAGCCTTGTAGCGTGTAAATAGATAAATAATACTAAGCCTTATTTGCTAATATGACGGAAAGTGTCTATAATTAAAGCATGCGAATGGGTATTTTCCCACAGAACAGACAAAACATTTCATCCTTCTGTATATTTTGCCAGATTAGTATGATCCTATGCATTACCCCTTCCACCCAGTGAATGCCACCATTGCCCACCAGTCTGGTGGCAGCAGGCACAGGAGAATTTATCTCAGGCCCATATTGATGCTCTTGTCCCCTGGAAGGTGCCAACCAGGTCCAAGCTGGTGTGGTCCTGAGTGCAATAAGGCACACTGCGCACCAGGGCTTTCTGAGCTTGACACAAGTGGGAGGCTCATACCTGTGTATGAAGATGATTGTTGCAGTATGGACTCATCTTTTTCTGTCTCCACTGCCCCAGCTCTGATGTTTTCAAATGAAATGGGGAGCAAACAGTAGCTGCCCTTGGACCTCAGCAGCATCAAATATTAATTTGTAGAAAAAGAGTTGAAATCTGTGGCACTTCTTTCTGCCTGTACAGCTAAATCCTGTACATGGAAGGGAAGAGGGTGACATACATGCAGTAGAATACAGACAGAAGTATCTTCCTACTTTCTGAAAGATAAGTGAAGTGAGAAGTAGCAACATATCACTGGTGATTTACAACACTTGCACATTCCGTTTTTTTTTTTCCTTTTTTTTTTTTAATCTAATCTGTGATTTACTTATTTAAATGAAATTTCAGTTCACCTATAACGCCCTCACCTTGTCCATAACAGTAAGACATGTCATGCAGCATGAACAGAATGAACCTCTTGCAAATGTAGAAATGGATTAAAAATGAATGTCTGTCCACCCTACTTTACTACTGCTGTGATTTAGTAAAAGACTAGTTGCTGTCAGATCCAGTAATTTGAGACTCATCTTACAACGAAGTATATATGCTGATGAAAAGCTGCTTTAGCAGCAGAGAGACTGCTAATTGTTTGATTATACAGGTCTTCACATTAATGAAGCACTATTCCATGGATTTGGAGCATGGCGTGCAACCAAATTACCACCCCAGCACTCAAGCTGTGAAATCTGATTATTCATTAGCCAGTCAGTGAGTGGTACAAACATCTTTTCTTTTTTCAAACCGTCAAAGGAGAGTGACTGCTTTTTTTTTTTTCTTCCACTCCTCTCTTTAAGAATATGAGGTTTTGGACTTTTATCAACAAGAGTACCTTACTCAAGATTTTACGAGCAAATGTGTTATATAAAGAAGGTCCCATTATTCTTCAAACAGTGCTCTTCTAGTATAATTTATCTTCCATGTTTGCTTAGTCCTGGCCTCCCCCGAGCCTGTCACTAACTGACAATTGTGGTGCACTTAATGAATTGAGAGTAGACTATATCCTCCCTAATTGACAAGAGTTACTAAAAGGCAAGAAACCTAAGTGAGGAAAGATCACAGTGCATTTGCCTTTACCAAGCAGACATGACTGAAAGCAAATGGCTGTGAAAGTCATTTCCAAACTTATCATATTAATAATTATCTTTTATAAACCTTTCTGCTCTTTTTTTGTTGTTGTTGAAGGGAAAAATCCTGTCTCATGTAAACAATGAGATGGAGGGAAAAATGCACTAGGCTTTACTGGCAGAAAGGGCTCTCTTCTTTTCTTTATTTTTTTTCTCTCCTTCCTTCCTTCCTTCCTTCCTTCCTTCCTTCCTTCCTTCCTTCCTTCCTTCCTTCCTTCCTTCCTTCCTTCCTTCCTTCCTTCCTTCCTTCCTTCCTTCCTTCCTTCCTTCCTTCCTTCCTTTTCTTTTTTCTTTTCTTTCTTTCTCTGCCCCCTTGAATTTCTCTGCCCACAGCAAACTTCACATAAGGGAGATTCCAGCTACAGACATTCTATTTTGTACAGTGAATGTAGCCAGGATCAGTTACAAAATGAGCCGAGTGGAAATCCTTCCTCACATAGTGGAGAAGTACTGACATCTCCAGCAAATGGGATTATCTGTAATGAGATTACATACAAAGAGATTAAGATGTGAACTGACACTCCTAGGAGATACAAAAGAGGCTCCTGAGACAACAGAGAAATGAGGTGTCAGAAGCAGAAGGTGGAATTGCTTCCTTGAGAAGGTTTTTCATGATAATGATAATGATCTTACCCGCATAATAGTGCCTTTCATCCAGGAAGATCCCCAAAGAGCTGTACAAATGCTGTACACCAGTTCTTTTCAGACCTTCATGGAAATGCTTCCACCTCTGGTCGGAGTACAGCAGCTATTTAACCACGTATAACCTGACCTCACAGCAGCATTGGGCAGGGACTATTAGGATAAAGGGTGATCAGTGAAAAACAAAATATAACTATAGAAATCTCAATTCTGGACACAGTCATTCCACTACACTAGATTGGTTTTTGGTTTTCATTTCTTTGCTTTTTTTTTTTCTTCTTCTTCCTGTTTTTCACCATTTACACTATGTTCCTATTAGAATATTGGATTTGTTTTACAAATGTTCATTAAAAAATGCACTCTTTTTCAAAAAATTTGTGGAAAATTTAAGAGGCCAAAGCAAGTAGGAAAGAACAAAGCTGTTGAAAGTTTTGTTATGTTAATGCTTTGGCACTCTGTTCAGGTTCATCTGGAAGTGTAGTGCATTGACTGACATGTTAGACCCACACATGTCTGTTGAGAGACGCAGTTCTAAAAAACTTGACAGATCTTATTTGATTGACAAGGTTGTGATGGAAGTCACAACACCCCAGTGCAAATCAAGGAAAGACCTCATTTAAAAGTAACCTGTGACGGAGTCTGGGGTGGTTCGTTTTATCTCACAGAACATTACGTTACCTGCTGAGCCTTTTAACTTCTTTCCTTAAAGCTGGCTGGCAGCAGCTTTGTATGGAAAGCCTCAGAAGACAGGCAGTAGCTGTTGTCCAGAAGAAAAAGGTGGTAGAAAAAACACCCTTCAGTGCAGGCTTATAGCTCATCAGAAGAAGTGTCTCTACTTCAGGCAAGCCTTGAAGAAGTTACAGCAGTACACAAAATCCTCAGGTATAGCTCCTCTCTCTTGTGTTCTCTGAGTGCTAAATTATCATCGTTGTTCTCAGTAGATTTTATTAGTTTCCTTGTCACTCTTATAAATGGAGTTTAACAGGAAAACAAAATGTATTTAGGCAATATGGTATATACGGCTTTGCAGCAAAACATGTCTCCTGTCAGATTCTTTCAACTTTCTGGCAAAGATAATGAAACTTTTTCCTCACTCCTCTGCTCTTGTTTGCTCTTCTAGGCAACCCACCAACACCAGTGTCCAACGGACAGCTTGGTTTCAGAGAGTAGGCATAGCCCTAGTCCTGGATATTCTTCTTCTTCTAACCTCTAAGTCTGGAAGCCTTAAGCCAAATTTGCTGTTCCATCAGTTGCAATGTGCCCGAATGACTGCTAGCTGCTCACGACAGCCCCGACACCCTCCAGCATCACGTCTGCTTGCTGCTCCTGGCCCTGCCTCTGCTAACACCTGGTGACCCTGCCGTGACTACGAGCAAACCCCTCTGTGGTTCAGCATCCCCGTCTGAAGAATGGGTAATAATGCTACTTATCCTGGTAGGGGTGGCTTTTATGTTTCTGGCAGTCACAGTGCACGAAAGAAAAATACGGATCCTTGTAGCTTCCCTCAGGCACCGCAGACTGTTAAAACCAATACAAATCACAACTCTTTACCTGCTGCCACTGCAGTTTGGTAATCTACCACTGACCTCCCGAGAGCATCATACACATGGGAAATCTTGTTTTTATGCTTTCACTTTTGAACTGTATCACCTCATCCTGGATGAAAACCATGTGGTTATTGATGTCAATAGTGTTATAATGTTATCCTCATAAATGAAATCATTCTCTCTCTCTCTCTCTCTCTCTCCTGAACTTTTCAAACACTAAGATTAGGACTCTAAAAACACTTGCCAGAATGATCTTGTAATTTAAGGTTGTGGGCTTTTTCCTGGAACTTTTATCATACTGGCAAAAGTCTTAGGTTTGACTCACTTGTCTTAGAATAAAGCTGCCTTGACTGACCTAGCTTGGTTTACATGAGCAGAACATGCACCACTTGTTTGATGCCACGGGCTGTATTTCCCCCAGGAAGATTTTGCTCACCTAAGCATCTTGACAAGACCTACACCAGCACCGAGCACAGGACTGTTGTCCATCCTGCCCCAGCTCTGGGATGCGGCCCCCTGCTCCAGGCTGTCCCCTCGGTGCCACTGAGCCATCACCTCTGACCCATTGGGGTTCACTGGCTCCTGCACCCACACAACACTAAAGGGCATGTCAAGAAAAGGAGGGCTGAGGCTCACCAAGCACTTCTGAAGTAAAGAGCTGTCAGCAGCTGCTCACCTGGGTGGGCACTCTGCTGCTGTCAGAAAGCAGCTATTCCTGGCAAACCCCGCCATGTCCCAGCATGGACAGGAATCCATTACCCACTGGGGAGGGTCCTGCTTATCACTCTTGCTCTGCAGCATTCAATGATTTTGATCTCTGTCTGGGCTACTGACAAGTGCTTCCAGTCCAAAGCAAGAAATCCAGCAGCTTTCATCACCCGCACAGAAGCTTTCATTTTAAAAATAATGCCTTTCAATGTCAGCTTGGCCAACAGCTGCTTCTAGAAGATTAGAGCTTTTCTCTGCCTTCTCTGGCAACCCAGATGGATTTGTTTGCCTAGTTTACATTGCACTGCATTGTTCAGCTATCTGTAAGCCTGATCATTGCTGGCTTCCAATATTTCAAAGCCCATGGCACCATCATCATCTAATACCAATTATGGGGGGAAAAAAGCCTCTTCCAAGTAGCAGCTGTTGAGTTTGGGAGGGGCAGCGGGGTACCCTTTGTGCCTGTGCACTTAAATCAGCAGGATGAGAGTTATCAGTGCTCACATGACACAGCACTTTCAGGACAAGATGCCACATCTGATTGATTCCCAGATTTTCCTGGGTACCTATCCCAGTGGTGTCTACATTGTCATTTCTACATCTGGATGATTGCAGTTTTCCAGGAAAATCCAAGACAGCAAGAGTAGCGTTTCCTGACTGATTTGATTTTTGGCATCACCCCTTTCATGTCAGCTCCCCAGCATCCTGCACCACTTCCTGCTGAAAGCTGGTGGGCTCTTGCACAAATGTCTGAGAACAGAAAAGTTACACTGGAGATGCTAGCAAATTCTGCATGCCTCAGCTTTGCCTTCTGACCAGTATTACAGTATGATAAGCAAGTGCTTAGATGTCTCCTGTCACACATTCGTGGAGGACAAATGAGAACAGACAGCCAGATCCCTCCAAAACTGTTTTTTGTGCCTGCAGCTCAGCAGCTGACTCAATATAGAAGTACCACCATCAGTGTCTGTTTTTTTGGAGCTGCTGTGTGCCCACAAGTCCCACAGACATCACGTACAGATTCTCCTCACTCAACTTCCTTCCCCAAAGCTTTCACAGCTCTGCTATTATCTTTCTGCTTCCCTAGCCTGCATCAACTAGCAAGCGTTGACATATGTACTTCACTGTAGAACACAAAGTCCAGTCACTGCAGAAATAGTCCATGACAGATCAAAATGCCTGTAACAATACAGATTTTCCTTGACTTCAACTTATGCCACAACAAAGCTCTTCATGAGTCATTTGGCAGAGACATTGTTCAGTCAAGAAAACATTCCTTAACTTGGGGACAATAAACAGCCCTATTGCATATGCTGCCACTTCTTTCCTTTGTTTTATTTATAAGACCTTTAACATGAGAATAGCAGATTCTCTGTGGTTCTTCATTTTTCTAATTTTTTACACCTATTAGGAATAGTTCATTTCCACCTGCACATCAAACTTTTGCATGCACATACATGCAAGGCACCATCTATTTTTCATGGGCAAGCACAAGCTGTGAGGGAAACACTTGGGCATTTGAGATATAGACCCTAAATATGTGCAGCCCACAAAGAGAGAGATTATCATTTTGGATAGGAACCAATATTCAATCTGGGGTAACATTTGCACTGCCAGATGTCATAAAACTTGTTATTCCACATTCCTTATGCTAGAAAGTGCTACATCTGGCTCAGGAACACATCAAAGGCTATGTCTACACAGCATTTTGCAGGCAGACTGGAGCTTGATCTGACTGCACTCCAAGCCAGTCAGGAACCATGTGGTCACACTAGTGTGTGCCAAACCCCAGAGAATCAACCCAAATGAGAAAAAAAAATGTATGTGAGAACAGTGATACATCAGAACAAGTCTGTGCCTCCCTGCAAAAGTGGCCTGTAGACATAAAAGACTCAAGTTTTCAGGAAACCTCTGTAGGGTTTTAGACTTAACCTTCTCCACCTACCTGGCTGGTGGCAAAAGTAATGAAGTTTATTTTCATACAACATTTTTTTTTTTCTAAAATTCTTTGCTACAATGACAAACGATACATTTATGTAAAGCCAGAAAAGCTTGACAGTCACCTGTTTCATAGGAGTTCCTTCAAGAAGACCCACAGATCCAGCAGTCTGGAACATACAACCTCAGTTTAAAGCAGTAGAAAGAACGAGGACCTTTGAATTTCTTCTTCTAGGAGCTCTCAATTGTTTGCATGCTGAAGCCTTTCACATTTTTGAAACAGATTATTTTTTTGAAGTTCAGGTAGTATTCCAAGTTGGTTGCTGAAAAATTATCAACAGCTGGGACATGAGAAGTTGGACTGTGCTAAGCCAGAAGAATTTGGTGTGGATGATGTAACTAAACTATTACTAGCCTTCTTAAAATAATAATAATAATATTAAAAACAACAACAACAATAATAATGTTTATCTCAATCCCATTAGTTTAAAAAAAGATTGAAAATTTGTGAATTATGTAAGCTCAGTTGCCATATATCACACAGACTGCGTTTATTAATCACCTAATTCTGTGATTCTGTGATATCCATGTGTTTGTGAAGCAGTTCAAGGTTTGCTTTTTCTCCCAGTTATCTGCATTTGGACAGAAGTCAAAAGTTGATTTAAAACATGAGGGAAGCGCTGAAGATGTGCAGAAGCAAAATGGTGTCTTGTCCTTGGTTTTGTCATGTGTTGAAGCATCTGCCAGACCTGGAGCAGAGGGGAGAGTGTGGTAGACCTCAGCTTCTGATGTTATTTCATGGGGTCTGTTCATGTGAGCAATGGGCTCTGACAGCTTGAGATCTACCTGCTCTCCAAAGACCTTTCTCCAACACCCCCTTCATGGAAGAATGAATCTCATCCTACATTTCTATTCATTGTCCAAATGCATGTTAGGTGCTTTGTAAGTTGCTTGCAGAAAGCCAGTGTTCCTGACACAAAAGAATTTTCTGTGTGAATGCAAATGATGAAACACCAAACAGATGGGTGACAGCTGAAGGACCACAGTGGAGAAGTCCTGCCTTTCTGCAGTGATGCAAGGTGTCTTTTTCTAGTCTTTGTGTGGGGAAACTGGCAATCTGATCTCCTCACCTGCATTTAGGAGTGGACGCCTATGTAGTGAAATAAGCGTGGTGTGTGGGTTTGTTTATGCAGATTTAAGCATAACTCATTTCCTCGGGTGAGAGCTGTTTGCCCAGATTTAGACAGTACAAATGCATGTGATTTACAACAAATTCAGTGGGAAGTCAGCATCTGGATCTGCAGTATTTCAAATTATTGCTTCATACTGAGAATGACGTGCCTCAGCTTTTACAGTGTTTCATATGAGATACCCAAAGGAAATTTTCAGACTACTGAGTTATCATTGCTGAACTACTGCAACTACTATCATTAAATCTGTGTTAACATTTCACCCTAATGAAGTAATATTTAAGTTACCACCAAGGAGAATCTTGCAATACATCCTTGAGCCAAAGTGTGGGTGAGCACCCAAGATGGTTCCAGATTTTGTCACTCCAGGGATGGATTTTGCAAGAGATCCATTTCTCATCAAGTCCACATCCTGAGATACTGGGTGATATAACTTACATTTTTCTCTGGTATAAACTGGCTACCAGCTGTCATAAAACATGGGGCAACATTTATTGATCAAACCTTCTGGAAATTTGATATTCCCAAGAAAAACCTCAGCACAACAGATTTGACAGAGAAGAAATAACTCTGCCTGGGCAGAGCAGTTTCGTTTTTTACTTACAGTCACCGTGAACATATTATGGTCACCTCTCACCTATATTGCAAACATAAGGCCCCTAAAAGCAGTGGCAACTGAGATGTTACCATAGAGAAACACTGCTCAGATCTCTCTGGGTGACACTAAGCAGCCCATGTCTAAATTGCACTGGTGGGAGCCTTCTCCTAGGGCAGATGTGCAGTAATTGCTACCAGTTCCAGTGAAATCCCCACAAGCACCAGAGATGAAAACAGGCATGGGAGAGGGAGACCTTTGAAGAAACAGAGGATACAGTGAGGGAATTTAGACATGTTTTACAGTTGTTTTCTGGCATTTATCTCCGAGATGGGGGGAGCAAGCATGTTAGCACCACAAAACCTGTCTCTGCTCATTTAGAGGTGAGGACTCCTGTGGACAACTGACAACCAGAAGCTCTCTTGTGTGGTTAAAGACCTCTTGAGGTCTAGCAAGGGGAAATGGGATTTTTGCTTCTGTTTGTGAGAAGAGAAAAGGAAAGACTACTTAAAAGAGACCCTTTGCTTGTCTCTGGAAAGCAAAGAGTGAGATCCTCTTGAGCAGCCTTAAGCAGAAGACAGTTGTAGTCATACAATACCATATTATAAGTCCATCTGCTTCACAGAAAGTTATGTTCAGTAGGTATTTACAAATCTAATTTCTTGCTTTAGTTGTTTTTCATCAGGATAAATGTGATGAACTTTAAGAAGTATGAAGTTGGGAGAGTAGGGACAAAAGAAATATAGATGAATTTCAAGGTAAAAATGTACACTCCATCCTCAATTCACTTAGCTTAAGTACTCCATGAATATCTGAACAGCTGGTGATTTTGCATATTGTATCATCTGCACAATGGTATGGAGATAGAAGGATATGTATAATAACAACAGGCTTTGGGGCTTAAGTGAGAATTGCCCGGGATTTTGTTGATATAAATCAGCTATCTTAGTGTAAGGGAGGATCTCATACTGAAATTTTCACTTTTTGCATTTGAATTTTCATTACGAAGCTGATTATTATAATTTCTTCTTTTTTTTTTTTTTTTCTTAAAAAAAAAAAAAAAAGCAAATCATCTCTGCAATAGAAATAAGAACAATGCCTCTTACTGGAGTTTTATGAATCCACTTCAATGTCACTTGAAAGTCTCCTGAAGAGTCGAGCTGTTTAGTTTCTATGAAACAGCCCAGGAGTCTCTCTCTGTCCAGCTCACGCAGCTAAGTTAAGCTCTTATTAAACTCAGTTGTTATTTTTCTAACAGATTCTTAATTACTGTTTTTTGAAGCAACAATCATCCCACGCTTCGCATTTGCTTTGTTTCTCCACCTCTTCGTGCGGTGCAAGCATGTGGGCAAAGCGTGGGAGGCTCCAAGAGCCCAAGCAATTGAAAATTGATGTGGCGCTTTAAAATAAAGGAATGATCCTTATTATAAAAGGGGAAAAACAAAGTAGCACACTGAGATAAACAAAGACACGCAGACAATGCAAGGAAAATAATATTAGCAGATGTTGAGCCAGCCGTTAATGATCTGTTTTATATTTAAATCTATTGCTTGAATGCTGGAGCCAGAACACCAAGGAGCGAGAAAGAAGCCTGGCAGCAGCCATGCACTTCACTTTTATTGCTGTGACTCCAATCATTGATGTTGTCTTTTTAAGTTATCAGTATACATTTTTTGCATGCAAGCTCAGTGTTGATGGAAGAGCTCAGGCAATGTCCTGAAGAGAGGGGGAATCTTTCCTGCAGACCCAGTTCAGCAACCAGAGCAAACCTCCCCACATGCCCCAGCGGGGAGCTCCTCTCAGGGGAATGGTGCTCGGCACTTCTTTGCTTGTAGGAGGGTGACTGAACTCTTCTCCAGGGCTGGCTCACCACACTGCCAGACCAGAACTTCTTGTCCAGCAGCTTTTTGACCATCACACCTGCCTCGCTGGCAGCCACTGCTGACCGAAGCCAAACCCTCCTGACTGTTTCTACAAGCCTGGCCTGCGCCAGCAAGCCCAAGATATTCTCCAAGCCATATCTCAACCCTAAAAACAGAGGCATTGCTGAAGAGGTGCTGCCTCATGTCTGCAAGGAGTGGCTCCCCCACTCTGTTTTGGCAGCCCACTGGAGAGCACATCACCACTGCCTAGAGCCACACAGCTTGTGTCAAGTGATACCAGGTTCCCCCTTGTCTCATGTGTGATGGCTACCTGTCCTCCCACACTCTCTCCTGGGGCAGCCCAGAGCTCCTGGTTATTGGCTTTGTCTCCTTCTCCTTTTAATTTACATGTTCATTTGCATTCACTAATAAATACGCTACTCCTACCTTTCAGGGTAGTATTTCCTGCTTATGCTGTTCTCAGGACTTTGGTAAAACTTTGTAAATCACAGATCCTGAGGAATGGGTGCAACTCAAACAACGTATCAGTGTCACAGTTGTCTGCTTGCTGTCAGCCTGACACAGAGAGGGAAAGTGATCTGTAAACACAGCAGATAAAAAAAAAAAAAAAAAAAAAAAACACATGAACCTAACTGGAAGTGGTGGTACTCCAACATTTACCTTGTGCTCCTCGGTACCCAATGCAAGGCTTGCAAGGCTGCAGGCAGCTTTTGACCCAGCCCCAGCCCACCAAGGTCAGACTGCATTTTTTACTACTTTCTGTCCCTTCAAGGGCAGGGATGTCCTCACTGTGACCTTTTAGGATCAATTCAATGTTGATTCTCCATGAAACTTTTGGATCTGTCAGGCCATTTTATTTTTTTATGTTACTATTCTTTTACTACAGTTTTTATTATTGTAATAAAAATATCATTACAATGTATTATTCATACCAATAATTCATACTAACTACTATCTAACACGTTAATAATATGGTTGTTTTTAAGCTATTTAGAACAGAAAAACTGAATCCATTTTACTTATACCATGCTGATTTTAGGTCAGTGCATATTCTTCAGGTAAGACAGGACGACACCCTCCAAATCGTGCTCTGGTTACAGGAAGAAGCTGTGCAAGGTACATGGCTCCTGCTCTGCTGCACATCCAGCTGGATAGCCATGGGCATCTGCAGGGTGGCAGTCCTCCAAGTTGATCAAAATGGATCAAGCATTAAATCAAACACTCTATAGATGCCTACTATGGTGCTGAGGGTACCTTTGTTCATCACTCTCGAAATCCCACCTCTAAAAGATACCAAGTTTCTTCAGAAACTAATAATCAGCCATTACATGTTTCACAGATAGCCATTTTAATCTGTATTGATGTTAGTAACAATCCTGTCATTATCAACACGGAATCTTCTTCAAGCTAAAGATAATTTTAGTTACTCATTTGGGGTGAGGAGTCTCTTTTAATACTGAACTGCTCCCACTTTACTGCAGACTCCCTGTTGTTTAGACATGAGAGGCTCAGCCAAACCCTTAAAAACTCTTCAGTTCAGGCTATGTGAAACTGCTAGTTTTAAAATATTTAATCGGTTTTTTTGGTGCTTTTTAACAGCGAGTAACACTACTTCTGACCTTACTTTTGTAACCCAACAGCACCGAAAAATTAGATGCACATCTCTTTGGTACATCCTTTTCCATTCACTGAATGTCTGTGTTTGCAATTATCTCTGAGTGAGCAGAGTCAAGTAAAGTCAAAGGAAACAGAAAGCAGATCTGTGCTTTGAATCTTTCACTCACCACACTTCAGTAACACATTGCCTTGCAAGTCACTGTTGTGAATGCTAACATTTGGTGGTGAACAATTGGGACATTACTGTACTCATTATATATTAATAACACATGCATGTGTATCCTATTTTTTCTCCTCTCTCTCTCCTCTTTTCCACACCCCTCCTCTCCCCTCTCCTCCCCTCCCCTTTTCAGGATAATTAACAAGGCAATAAACACGTAAAACTTAAAAATCACAGAAGTGGAAAACTGATAAAGGCCTCTGAAATGATACCAAGGGAAAAAAAAAAAAAAAAGATTCAGTGAACCAGAAGAACACATAAAGTTATTGCTGTTAAGCTTTGCAGAGAGCACAAAAATTGAAAGAATAATAAATAACAAGGGCAGGTCAGCTTTCCAGTAAGATCTAAATCAGAGGTGAGCTGAGCTAACTTAAACAACCTATGTTATGATGTAAACGAACCGAGAAGTTCCTTACACAGAAATAACAGATGCTGCTCAGGTTTACAGGGTGGGAGCAGGAGCTCTATATTTTCAGGAGCTTGCATACCCCAGAGAACCACAGCCAACAGAGAGCTGGTCCTCCCAAAGCCACTCTGAGATGAACAAAACACAGAGATAAAAGGTGCAGTGACAGTAACATCACTGCAAGGAGAGTAGGTGGGATTCAGACCTCTGCTGTAATAAGCACTGGGTTTGTCTGTCTCGTTAGCTATTTCCCTGTTGCTTTTTCCCCAGCTGAAAGTTCCTGGACAAAGTACCTATGCCAAGGTCTTAAGATAGGTGTAATGAACCATCATGACTAAATTTGGCAAGATTTCCTGCCTTGCTTCTTTTCTGTACCTCAGACTGTTTTGATCCATTTGTGAGAAATTGAGTTTTGGCAAGTGGAAGTCCTTTATTGCTGCCAGTGGTTAATCTCCACTGCAACGCATTCATTCAACCAGAGAAAATCCAATATTGACATTTGTACCTTGGGGGGAAAGGAGGTTAAACGCTGGATGTAAAATAAACTCCTAGACTATGCCAAACAACCGTATAATATCTGTATCATGGACGGGTGTGTTTCCTTCCCTGAGAACTCAGATGTAGCTCAATCACATCTGGACTCCACTATTACTCGACATAATCGGTCAAACGGATGCTATCGGCCAACATCTGTGCGTGTCCCTGATAGCCCATCTCAGCTGCTCCAGCCTTTTTGTGGTCCGCTGAGAACGAGCTGCTCACATGCTGCTAAATCTCTTCCTTGTTTCCACCTGCTAAATAGCATTAAAAGGCAGCTTAAAAGACATTAAATGCTCTCCCAACATTAATTTCCTCTGTAAGCAATTACTGTGCTGGCCGCAAGGATGTTTTGCAGTTCCTGGTAAGAAGGAACTGGTCTGTGTGGCCAGACGTTCGCACATGGGAAGGAACGACCCCACGAGCCTCGCTAAAGTGTGTTGTCACTGTTAATCATTTTCATTACCACTGTGCCTAAGAGTCAGCCAAAAATGAAACCCTGTAGTGCAAGGCACTGCACTAGCATACATTTGTGTGAGGCCATTGCTCCAAAGAGTTTGCAGCCCAAGAAGTCCGTCTCACTGCCTTACCATCTATATTTAATTCTTTCAGTTGATTTCTAGAGCTGGGTTTAAAAGCTGTGAAATCTGTATATTGAACAATGTCTTTTTTTTTTTTTTTAGATTATAGATTTATAGATTTAAACCTGTTTTTTAGATTTATATGCTTTTTTAGGCACATGTATACATACGCTTGAGTACACATGTATACCCTGTATTTCAGATTATATACAGACATAAATATGTTGCTCTGGAGACTACTTCCCAGAGGAAGAACAGAGCAAACAGTATTAAATTCTCTCTCCCCAAAATTAACCATGCTTTATCTTGTGTATAGTGCTGCTGAAAATAAGCAGGACTTCTCAAAGGCTGTGTTTGTCAATGTGAATAAATGTAGCAGGATAATACTTCAAGAATGACCCAAATGGGCTGGTTTTTGAACTGTGATTAAGCCTCTCAAACTGTTTCACTTAACTTAAAATCTCCTAAATGAGAAAATGACCTTTTATACACATTTTCATAAAAGGAATATGGTGGAAATGTTGGAAGTAACCTGTGATTCAGGTTTAACCATGTAGACAGAAATCTGAAAACCAGATGAAGCTAGAAATATACCAGTATTTCTGATTTTTCTGACGAAACTGAGAGCCTTTATATAAAGCTAGCTGTTGAGAATCTATGAACTACTTATTTTTCTTGTTCCTAGAACTTCACACATTCATAAAGAGTCAAAACAAAACAGTTAAACAGTTATTTATGCTACGGCATAGACTGTCTTGTCACCCTGAACTTGTAGTACTTATCTAATGTCTTTCAAAAATTCTTGACATTTGCTGAGGCCAGTGTTACTCACCCTACACTTTGAATACATGACACTGAAGGGCTTAACTTATGATGAAGAAAACAGAGCTGGGAAAGTCAATCCTGACAAGCAAGTTGTTCTAAGATGGATGTTTTGGTTTGAGAGAAAACAAAAAAAAAGCGAGGTGAGCAGCAGAAACTCAGATGCAGAGCTAATGATTAAAAAGAACCTTCACAGTGTAAGTTTGATTTCCATAACAGAGAAGACATCAACCACACAGAGCAGGAGTGACACAGTATTTGGTGGGGCCTAGTCCAATCAGAGGTAGATGGTGCATCTTTGCCAACACTATGGTCAACAGAGCTGGAAGAAATCGTCACAGGCGTAACACCCAGAATCAACGGGAGTAAGCTGAGTCTTATTTACCTAGACAACAAGGAAGTTTTTGAGACAGCATCATACAAAAGGCTGATTTATATGAGAGGATTACTACAATTTGCTCTAAAGCATGATGCTTTCATTCTTAATTGGGAAGTAATTTATTGATTATAAAATGACATAGAGGTTTTCTCCTGCAAAACTTTCCAAGTAGAAAGACATTTCAAGGAGTGCCATTGGGATTTCCACTGAGTTCAGTTTAGTGTAGCTCAGGTGAAGATATCTGCAATAACTGGGGAGGACAGTGATTGGATCCTCAACATGCAGAAGGAGTGTTTAAGAACCAAATTTAAAGAAACAGTTCATATATATGAAAACAGGTCAAATAAGGAATATATAGATTTTAATGGAGAGGTGCAGTGAATGAGCATGACACTGAGAGCAAAACCACATGTCTAAAACAGACCCTTCAAAGCACCATGCTGGTCACAGGCAAGGTGGGTAGAACCGTATCTTCCCATCACAGAGCTTAAAAACAGTGAAAAACTGTATCCTGCAAGACATGGGATGTGAACCAGTTGTGCTCAGCAAGGACCACAGTTCCATAGGGTCCTCTACCTGGACTTTAAATACCCACACACCCATTGCCAGGGGGACTACACAAGTGAGGGAATAGACAGTATGTCACCAGAGCTACCCTTTGTTGAATGTTAAATTATATGACGGGCAGTGGAAGTCAGCATCACTGTAGCAGATAACCAGCCACTGGACCCTGGCCCATTAGCTAAGATATAGCTTGAGACAGTGCCCTTCTAAATCACCCTGGCATGAGCCAGTGGTAGGGTAAAGCAGCCACCTAGTCACCTTCTTGACTCTGCAAGGGGGGCTCCACTTCTAGCTGTGTTTGCTTTCACTTTGTTTCCTGTGTTTAACATACAAAAGAATGTAAAGTACGGGTCCTGCAGTGAAGACAAGATTGAGTTGTTTGTTTTCTGCTGGAAATCAAGAATTGGTTTCACCAGAAAGAAAGTTGTCCTGGTGCCATACAGGGCCAACTAGCAAGGAAATGACATCTAATCTATTGTGCTTGTTATCAGCTCCCTTTAATCTGGAAGCTATTCTAGAGATGGAGAAGGTGCATTACCAGCAAACAGGGTGAGCCTGTGATCCTAAGTACTCAGAGGTTATTAAAACTGCAATCTTAAGAAGAATAAGGGTAAGGTCTATGATTATCCCAGAGCTTCTGTTAAATTAGATGCAGTCATGGTTTTCCTTCACCTTTAAGGCCCCTCTTCATGTGCAGGGAACATTTATTACCAGCATCATCTTCATAATCTTGGAATGGAGGCTCATCTGGGGCTGGTGTCTTCCTAATCTTCATTAACTCTAATTTCATTATCACCTGTCCTGGAGTGACCCTCAGATCACTCACTACTTCTTTCTTTCTCCTCTGGGAAATGAATTTCTGTTTCTGTCCTCAGCTACTGAACTGCTTTTCTGAGCCCAGCGGCAAATAATTAATATCAGCAGTGTTCCCTTCATCTCTCACCAGTCTGGGTGCCCCACTCTGTCTTAAAAGCTCTGCTGGTTTCTTGACTCATCTTTCTGTTTCTGCTATATGTGTTTTCAAAAACCCCTAGAATATTCAACTTGGCTCAATAGTGTTGGTTCATCCCTTGTATGAGCTTTTCTCTCTCTTTTTTTTTTTTTTTTTTTTAATTCCATCTAATAACCTTCCTTTTCCCCATCTTCCCTTCCTTCTTTTGACATTTGGTAGTGCTCATATGTCTTTTGCACGACACAAGAACCAATTTTTCCAGTTAATCATTCCAGTTCTTCACATGTTCCCCCTCTCACAAAACAAGAGTGTTCCAAAGGTGTGCTCGGGATGGCAGAGCATTGCCAGATTAAAGAAACAGAGTGTGTTAAAGCTTTTCCCACAAAAGAAAGGGTTTCACCGAAAAGTGCAGAGGCCCCACCAGCTGCAGGAAAAGTTTTTTAAAAAGCAGACAGCCCACCTCCCTCCCTGGCAGCGGTGGAGGGTGTTGTCATCTGACAGCACGGCAGGGCAATAACATTTTATTTCTGTCCCATACCTAACTAATGGGGCTGTTTGGCACTGAACAGAAATAAACGGGGCTGCACAGGGGGACTGAGGGAGGAGAGAAAGGGAAGGAAACCTTTTCTTCAGCTCTGTCTTTGACAAACATCTGAGGTAATAAACAGGGAGTTTTATGAGCTAATTGCATTTTAATCAATTTGAGCTCTTAACTGCATTGGAGAGGCTGCTAACTTATATTAGATTCATGCCCGGTTTTACACCGAATCCTCACCAACAGCAGCTTTATTATAACAAATCTTCCGCTGCTACCATCAATGAGGGCTATTGCTCCTGAGGAGCGGGCGGGCGAGGAGACCTTGGCAGAACAAAAACAAAGAGGAAGAGCAGGATCCTGTGCATAAACACGGGGAAAATGGAGCGATTGTGCCGCACGGCGTGAGGCGAGGGGGAAGTTCAGCAGCTGGCAGCAACCCGCAGCCACCGGCCTTTGGAGAAAGAAATCCTGGCACGAGGGATTTAGAAGAGCCCGATAAAAATGCAGACGTAAATGCAGAAAGCTCCCTCCTCACGCTCGCGTGCGTGTGTCCACACAACCAGCATACGTTAAGCCTTTAAATGAACATTTGGCCACGGGAACAGTAGCTATGGCAATACGCAGGCATGAATTTATGTACTGTACGTACATATCGCACAGAAAAGCTCTTCGTTTCTGAACTGGACTGGCAGCTGCTGAAATTTTCCCCTTCGCTTTCCCTAAGGTCTCAGGTGTGGGATTCATGAGCCAGTGTCTCAGCTAGAACAGGTGTCTATCGCTGTGTAAATAGCAATTAGGCCCAAATTTCAGACTTTTTTCAAATCTCTATCTGAGGAAAAGCCCAGGAATAAATAGTTGCTGTAACGGCCAGGGGTATTGTGTAGCATTATAGCCTCCAGCTGGGCTATTACATACTATAGACGGGTGAAGAATACAAGCACCTGACAGATGTGTTCTGTTAGCTTCATTAGAAAAGAAACAAAGAAACTCCTCAATTAATAGCAGTGGAGCCAAAGGGAAGGGGGGTGCGGGAGGGAGGAATCATAGCCTGTTATTTAAACAGAGTCAGGGAGCCTTTCACTGATGGCTTAATATGATTCATTAATAAAAACAGCTTTTTGAATGCCCAGTTTAAGTCAAAAGAAATCACTAGCGTGTTGGGTTGGTTTTTTTTTTCTTTTCCTTTTTTTTTTTTTCTGGTGGTGGTGGTGTGTGTGGGTTTTTTTTTTTGTTGTTGTTTTTGTTTTTTTTTTGCTATCAAAAGAAGGGCAAAATGACAAACTGGAGTTGTTGAATTCATCTGCTGTGATACTGCTCCTTCTCCAGCTCCCTTTTCATGGGGTGTTTGTCCCTTGGTGGTAGTGCAGTCCTCAAAATGGACTGGGTCACACTGTCTTTGGGTAAGAAATGTGCAGAAACATCCTAAGTCTCATCCAGGAAGCATTAGCGATTTAAAAGTGTCAAAATAGATCTCTTCATGTAATAGAAATCAGATGTGTCTAGAAAGTCACACCTTTTTGTCACAATATATTATTCCTGTTTTAAGGGTCTGAATAACTGGTAGAGCCATGTTGAGTGTAGTTCTGTCTATCTCCTCTTTAAAAGCAATGTAGTTCATATCTTTTTATTTAATGCAGCTTTAATCAGAAAAAAATATATGTGTGTGTGTGCAAATATTATTGTACTGCAGCTTTTTCTTGTGCACAGGCATAGGAAAGGGCAGAGAATCCTGTGGCTGGCTACATAAACCAAACCTTTGCTGTTGCTTAAATGAGGATGAAGCCATCACCACCTTGTTATAACAAACGACAAATACAGCGTGATTCTTAAGCTGCAGTTCATACTGCTGTCGCTGGTAGTAGCAGGAACTCTCTTGCCAACACACATCTGAAAGAGAGGGAGGCATTTCAAGCATTTGCAAGTTCACGGAGCTTGCAATGTAAAACTGTGTTAAAGGATTTTAAATAAGAAATTGTGGCAGCATCTCCATAGAGTTGTGTAAAATAAATGGGAGGGAAAGGATAATTCAGCATATGAAAGTAAGGAAGGAGCCATGTGCTAAAAGTAGCCATCTTCTGCACCCTGACCTCCCAAGCTAGCCAAGAGAAGTCACCGCCAGGTTCACCATGCTCCACCAGCACAAGGGAATGGTAATCGTGTGGTTCTTGCACAGCGACTGCTGGATCCATGTGGTACAAGTGTGGTGGTAGCAAAGGTGGTGCACTGAGCTGGTGGGCTGATTTGATGAGATGTATTGCAGAAAGATGAAGCAGACTGGAAATACCTATCAACTCTTTTCACGTATTTCCCTGGAAGTTGTTTTTCCCCCAGTGCATTAACTGAGGTTTTGTCAAGCCTGCCTCTAAATGAACTGAACGATGGGTCTTCCGTCACTTCCCAAGGGACAGTCGTCCACAACCAAATAGATCTCACTGTCAAGAAGATTTCTTTTATCTATTCAGCCTAATTTTTCCTATTCTTAATTTCATCTCATTGCTCTTAGTTAAACCCACTCCCATTGTCCTAAATAATTCACCTCCCTCAGGAATTTACCCCTCCAATTATTTGTAGGCCATTCTTTTGTCCCACTGTAGTCTTCACTTAGCTAAGCTATCTATATTTAATTCTTTTAATCTCTCTTCATAAATTAGTCCCTCCAGCCAGAGAGGGGAATGGTGTATTTGAGACATTATTCAGTGGTGAGTTCGGATGCTCCATTGCATTCTGGGGATATCTAGAGCATGGAAAATGCCTAGGGGAGGCCTAAACATTCATGTTATTACTTTTTTTTTTTTTTTTCCCAAGTGTTTGAACTGCCATAGACAAAGTGATATTTCTGAAGGAGAAAAATATAACCAAAGATCTCTGTTTCATTTTCCCTTTTCTGCCCCACTGTTGTAAATGTCTGCTTTGTCCTTAGTTAATAACCTCCATCACCAGCTGGCCAGCTCTTTCTTACAAGCTTTGCCTTCCTTTACATCCTAACCTAGGAACTTTTTATCTGGAAGAAAAGCAGAAAAGCAGCCAGTCAGTGAAATAATAGGTTAAACTATATATGATATATACACAAATGCACATCTGTTGCAATGTGCTGGAGTTTTCTTCCACTAGGGCAGAAGCAGCTTTTTACTTGTGATAGCTGGTATCCTTGTAACAAAGATACAGCTTTTCTAACACACATAAATCCCAATGAATTAGAGAGCACTGTGTGTCTCCTTTTTCTTACTCTACAGACAGAATCAGACAATAACTACATTCCTGTTCTTCCCACCCAAAACAAATGATTTAGAGGATTCAAACTTACAAGTTAGATACAAGCTAGGAACTGGTGTGTTTGAATTGTTGATTTTCTTTCTAAGGACAGTTTGTATGTCAGATCTGATACCAAATTCTTCCTTTTAGGGAAATGATATACAATTATGTCTTACATTCACATGCTGCAAATTGCTCTTAGTTCAATTGCACTCTACACCTGAAGAAATTGAAGTGATTTATATCGGTCAGTGAGCATGGTGCAGTCTTTAAACCAGCTTTTTAAAATTAAAATAGTAAATATTATTAATACTTTTAGTTTGTGGCACTTCTCATATGAAGCTTGAACACTACCTTATCAGAAAGTGGAATTTCATACTAGAGTTTATATCCTACTACAGTGTTAAGGTAACTATTAGTATTTGTTAAAGGGACTGCAACAATATTTGACTTTTGCATTGAAAAGGGATTTTCAACTGCTTTAAATAGTCAAAGACTTGGAATGACTGGGTCTGTGCACTGAAATCATTTAAATATCTAAAGGAGAAATGCAGAATCCAATGCATGAACCAGTGCCCATAATTGGCTCTGATACTTCAACAATTTATTTATTTTTCTCTACAGCTGACTTAATACCATAAAATGGATTCAGTACTTGCCAAAATGCCTATTACAAAAAAAAAGTCAAACAATTCATATTTGGGTCATGCAAACCTGAAAAACATTAGAGCTCAATAAATGATGTCTTCTGGAGGATATGAAAATAAACAGACTTGCATGTCATATGAACCATCTCAATCTTTAATCCATCTGTGTAGTGTTTTTTTTTCCCCTCTTTGCATTGTGGTAATATTTAGGATTCCCCTTCATGGACTCAGATACTTCTGGGTATAAATGCTGTACAATCATGAAACCCCAAATAATCCTTACCTCAAATGTGTTTACATTAAATAAGTATTTGGAGAAGGAGGAAGCTGGGGATATGAGTGCATATGCACAATAAAAGGAAAAAAAAATAGTGGAGTGCACAAGATGTTCTAATAATAGATCCTTCCTTCCCTTGTTCCTTATCTTCCACCACAAGGCCCACTTTTCTACTCAGTGACCAGAGTGATGGCTTAGTGAGGCTGATGGTGGCTACCTCCAGAGTTAGGAGATGCCTATGGAGAAGACTTCTTCCATGAATTGTGAGAGTCTAAATTCCTTCCCTCTAGAGTCCTAGGGTCAATCTCCTAATGTGCTATCACCCCACATTCAATGGGTTTGCTCCAAAAGAGAGGAGGAGCCTCCATTTACTTCTCTTGCTATGTTTATGGGTCAACTTCAGTGCAAAAAGAGAATATACACAGCCTAGAAAGTCTATTTTAATCTCTGGGTTTGTTATATTTTCTTCTTTCATCATACTGCATTGCAAATTATTCTAGTTCCATTTCTCTGGTGTATTAAACTAGTGCATTGCCAAGTCTCAGCTCTCCGTTCAGGTTCTGGCATCAAAGCCTTAGGCCAATTTTATTTCATTTGTATTTGCTGTCAGAGCAATGTCTTTATTCTAAAATGCCCTTCTCATATCAACTTCTCAGGTGGCTTGACAGAAGTAGAAAGTGTTAGGAAGAAAGCCCTCCCCCACCGCAGTCTGTAGTACTGCTTTAATATTTTTACCCTCTCTGGCGGGGGGATGTACAGCACTTTTCTATAAAATGGAGTGCAGTGTGCCATTTAGCAATAAAGGGTATTTTCTTCCAATCTTAGCTAAGCACTTGACCTGTTCATACACCCTTGCCATTTTATGTATGTGTATGTGCCTATACAGATATAGATGTACATATACGTACATAAAACACACACTTTTTAAAAACAGTCATGCTGCTGTTGCTCAGGGCTAATTTTTAACAGCATTTATTTTCAACTGCTAGTGGCACATTCATTTAATCACAAGCAAAATTTTAGTAAGGCAGGGTGAAAATCTATCAAGTCAAATTATGATGACAATGCAGTGCAGTGAAGCTGAGGCTTAAACTGGGACTGGCAGTGTTTTGCTTGTGGCCATCAAGGATTGTGATGGAGCTGTGCTCCAAATGTTTTTATTTTTTATTTTATTTTTATTTTTCTATGTGTGGCAGAAAAGCGATTTGAACTGGATGACAGGAAGCCCAAATCATTTTGCCATATTAGATACCATCAAGAAACCACCTGAGGATGGAAGTATTTGATGTCAAAGGTAACTCCAGAGTTAGGGAAGGTAAGGACTGCTATAAATGGGACATCTATAAGCAGGATGTGTCTTGCTATAAACAGGACATCAGAGGACATGGGAAGCATAAGGAAAATTTATCATCTGGCATTGCACTTTAAGCAGTAAACGTACTTGATAATAACAGTTTTTAGTCTTCATTTTGATGTTCCCTATTGTGTCTTGCAATGGACACTTCTGATTCTGATGTTTTTATTCACCAAGCAAAAATATGCAAAAGCATTTTAAATGTATGCTGTCTATAAAATCACATGCCCTTAAACAGAAATAACTAAACATTAAAAATCCACTTGCAGACATACACATCTGTCTGTAGCATCCACATATTGGTGACACTGAGGACAATGAAATCCCTGGGTCATGTACTTTTACAAAGGCAGCAATGCTGCCTGTGGTGCAAAGGGAACAATGTAATATCACAATCCCCTTCATCCTCTCTTTTCAGAAATAATGATTCTCACCCCTTCTCTTCTCTATAAAATAATGATTTGGTTTGCACAAAATACAGACACCTCCACAAATACAAACACATGCATGAATGTTTTGAAGGATACTCCCTTTCTAGTGTTTTGTTTTGGATGGTTTGATCTGTGTCCTCACTGGTTTAAGGCAGAACAATGGGCTTCTTGGCTGTGGAATGTGCATGCTGGAACCAGCCACTGGATGAGACCTCCACACCAACACACTGAGCCCCACTAGGGGATTCGAAATAAATCTATTCTAAGAAAATCATTACTACATTTAGGATCCCACAAAACGTCATGCCTGAGGAATGGAGTGTTTCAGAAAGTAATTGATCTAAGCCGATATTTCAACATCAACAGACAGGGAAAAAAATCTTGGTTCACTGTACTGATAAGTGATCACAGCTGATTGCGCCCATGTCCACAGTGACAACTAAAAGTCCTCAAAAATGTTAACAGCTTCCAGTAATATTTTTATTTGACAGCTCTGGGACAAGCTTTTTCATTCATTCACTGTTTTCTCTGAAAATTTATGTAAAAATTATGGGTGAGTCAAACCTGCATTTTTCTGTGCTTCCTTTTGCTCTTCCCCACAGCTTTTCTCCATTCTTTATGGGAATAACAAGTTGAGGTGAAAAAAAGAAACAACAACAAAAAAATAAAATTATCAAAACACTTCCCAGTAAAGTAACAATGGAAAACTGTGAAAGCAAAAGCAGTGATGATTTTTTTCCAATTTTGTTGAAGACCTATTTTTGCCACAGAACAGGGAAGAGCAGAAACCTCTCTGAGGTCTACCTAGATACTACTGTCTGGATATATATTCATATTTAGATACTATAATGACATGTGAGAGAAGGGAGATTTTTTAAGCAATTGGATGAGAAAACTACAGGAGTGAATCAAATTTTCTTTCTTTGAGTGTAGTATGCATTTATACTATTATCTGTTTACACATTATTCATACAATAATGTGTTTTGATGTGCTGCAAATTATAGAAGACTTAAAACACTAATTTTGAAAAAAAAAAAAAAACTTTCTCTGCCTGCCTGCCTATCTCTCTTACGTTCTCTCTCTCACACACTTATTTTTTGTCCAATAACTTCCCGGTTATGATTAGAAGAACATACTCTCACAGCTAGGAAACCTGTGACTACACATTGAAGGGCACTCCTGTAGCTACTTCTACCAGGATCATACAGGGGTTGATAGCGATATTTTTATATTTCTTTTCTGGCCCTTATACTTTTCTGTCTGCTGCATTTAAGGCCATACACTCAGAGGGAAATCTAGAAAACACAAATTTCTCTATGTCTATAGGAAAAAAATACATTTTGAAATATTTTTTCACGCATACAACATAGCAACCAGAAACCATGGTTTTAAATCAATTAAGTAGCAGCATTTTAGTCATGTCACATCTAAAGTTTGAGAAACTGGATCTGGATAATGGAAATTTATTGTTGTTATGATACAAGTCAATGACCGTATTAGGCCTAAAATCAGTTTATCACAAAGCAAACTGTATCTCCCAAGCATCCTGTTCCATACTAATTAAACACATCCAGAGCTAAGGTTCTGCATGAAAACTGAGGCTTTGGAAGTTATACCAGATGAAAACTCATTTCATTAATACTACCCTGCCACAGATCTGGCTCTGTTAATTTCTAGACAGGACTGCTTATGACATTTCTCAGAGCAGCAGAGCAGTAAATGGGCAACAGGAACAGTCTCGTCACCAATTTTACAAGCACGAAGGGTTTGGGGGAAACAGGTTTTCATAGTTTGCACACAGCTGCACATAGGAGAATTTTCAACAGGCAGAGCAACAGCTGGGGTTGTCGTATAAAAAAAGCCCAGACAATATCTACACACTCTTGAGAAACACATTTTCTCCGTGCTGGTTCTGCATATCTGAACGCCCCTGTTCAAGGCACATAAAGAGTTGCTGAGAGACTCAGTGGAGAAGCAAGGTGTAACAGGGAGTCATGAGCATTGGGAAAGGACATTGCCATGAGGGTAGTGCCTGGACGAGGGACAGGAGTTGGAGGCATGCTGGACCACTAGCACAGGCTGAGGGGGAAAGGTGGGTGCAGGAGGAAACACCTGGGAGAACCTCTGCTGAGATCTGGCTTGAGATGTGGGTAGTGCAGAAGTGCTGTATTTCTAAAGATGAGAGGAACAGAAGCCAGGCCCACCAAAGTGGTAGGCAATCCTGGGGAACACTTTGGGCAGCTACACCCTAACATGGAGTTCATAGTAACACCATGCTCACCAAGTTTATGCTCTCTTGGCAGGTGTGTGAACTTCTGCACTGGGCAAACCTGGTGTGCCCAGCCACACCAGACTCTGGGGAGTAAGCAGAATATAAGAGACTTTCTGTGGTATTATCAAAGCACTTGGCCCAAGCTGTTCCCATATGGTTCCCACAGCACGCACCAAGCTCATTAGGGTTAAGAATGGTAAAGACTAAGATAATGCTGGTGCTGCTTACCCAGATCCTCCTGCCAGGAAAAGAAGAGGCAGAACAAACACTGGTGAGTTTATCAGAAACAAGAGATGATTTATTGAGAAAGTGTCCAACAATTACTCCTTTGAAGAAAGCTGGCACCTCGCCCCTGCAACAGTGCCTCTTACAATCTGCTCCAAAATTAGATAAGCAAATCCCTCCTGGCCTTGTCCCTCCAGGAAGAGTGTCAGTCTACCGCATCCATGAACCCTGAACCCTAAGTACTTGATATAAAGTGACAATTGATAGTCAATAGTATTGGCCGACCCGCTCATTGAAGCTAATTGCACAACAGGAAACATCCTGTTTCAGTTCATCATTGTGCAATTCAATGCTATATTATTAGAGATATGAGGAAAGTTTCCATAGGAAGAGAAATTGAAAAGAAAAGGGCTCCTAGCTTAGAGAAGTAACAAAAACAGGGCCCCTCTAGCCTACGTGACACACACACAAAAAAGGAAAAATCTACTTTTGTGCTATCTACTGTTTCTAATAATGAAAGAACAAGCGATAGATTAAAAAAAAAAAAAAAGGCATTCAGTTGAAAATGATAAAAGGATTTATTTATTTGTATACAACGGACAAATAACTTTTGTAGCTAACTGTCAACAGATATGACTGAAGGAAGGAAAAAAAAAAACAACTACACAGTATGATTAGGAGTTTATCTGGATATTAAGAATACGTGCCATTACAAAACTAACCCACCTAGCTGAAGGTTATTTGATATTGCAGTCAGTGAACACAACCAACAACACTGTTGAGCATTCCAGCAATATTTTGTTATAGTCAGACTGAAGATTTAAAAGGATTCATTGAAAATAACTGAAAAATCACAATCATACAACATTTCATGTCTTATAAGTCCACGTTACTGACCATATGAATCAAATAATCAGATGACAAACAAGACAGACTGAGAAAATAATTGGTTGACAAATACTCTATTGTTTTTCTACTCTAAACTTTGCTCTTACAATCCCTTGGTACAATAAAAACAAAACAAAACAAAAAGTGCATTACTTTTTTTTTTTTATTATTTCATGAAAAGATGTTTTAGGCTTTTGAAGTATATTTACATTATGATCATTTAACAGACATATCAAGCTACATCCTACCACAGATTTTCTCAATTTATTACAAAGTACAATTTGGGCCTTCTGAAAGAAGACCAAGGTTCAAATGATCCTGCTGTCCTGTCTCATCTGGGTTACCTGAAAGTATGGCCAGGCAGTCTACTCCTTGTCTACAAAGATTTTAACCTATGTTTTCTGAGGTTTAGTTCATTCTCATGAATAAATACTAGGCATTTTCTGCACATGGGAAAAATGAGTGGAGTGAGGTTCAACAGAGAAAGGTGGAGGTCCTGGTCTGCTTTGCTGATACCAGAAAGCAGAAGTGAGCCCAAATACATTCCGTGTTGGATGCTGACTCCAGTGCCACCACAGTTTAGGAGTTTCCAGTAGAGTTTAACTTGTCTTTCTAATAAGGTGTTTGGTTGATAGGTCTTGCAGTTTCATCATTGCAAATGGGTGCCAAACTTACTTCCACCCTTGAACTGACTTATTGTTAAATTCACAAGGTGAGCTACTGCATGACTAACTGATTAAAATTCAAAGTCTACAGAATGCTTCTTCTGCAATATGCATCTAACTTCAGGCTTGTGCTTCCCAAAACACAACTTCAAGATAGGGGTTAAAAATGGAGGAAGCTATTGCAAAATACGTACTGCAGCTCATTTTACATGCCTAAGCCTGCGAAATACCTTCGCTAATCTACCTCATACTTTCTGTCAAGCAGTTCTACTAGATTTGTTAAAAAACACATATGCAAATTTTAGGTAGAAAGACTTTTTCAGGAAATTGAACATAAGGGGTATCAAAATAAGACTTGATTACAAAAAGACATTAATTCAACTGCAACTGCTTCATAATTCAGAGTATTAAATTAATGCTTTATGAGCACATTACCTACAAGTTAATGTAAATGCTGCAACAAACTGAAATACAGAGATAGGGACTGCTCAGGGGTTCAGCTTGAATGTTGTCCACAGAGGTTTTATTAATCAGAACAAAAAGCTCAGTCTGACCTTTGTCAGTTGGTTCAAGGCAGTGAAGCTTCCTGAAAGACCACAGAAACGCCTCTGGCAGTTCTTGCCGAAGCCAAGCAGCTAACCCTGCTCTAGCCTAAGGGCTAGGTCAGACCTTCCTGCACCACCCTGTCCTTTCTGCTGTGCCAGACCAGCAGGCTGGCCCTGCAAAGCCACCACCATGCATTGGTACCCACCAAGCCCAGCTGAACAGCAGCCTGCACCTGTCACACAAGAAAACCAAAAGCCAAAGCTCTTGGTTTCTGGCAACATCCCCAGCATGCTGCGAAGCACACACACGCTTTGCAGTGCAGCACGGAGACATTTCAGTCCCGTGCCGTAGCCTTTGGCTGAGCCACACAAGCCAGAGCGCACTGAATTCCCACCCTGCTTCCTTCCAGTTTTGCATTTTCCAGCACACACAACAAGAACAGCTGGATCAGGAACAAGCAGAGAATTGCTTTTTAGTAATGTTACAAATGTTAACCTAAACAAACCAACAAACCGAAACCCAGAGCAGCAGTAATAGTGATGAAGCCGCAGCACTTTATCATAATTCCATCTAGCAAGATGGGAATTTTTTGTCAATATGTTTCGTGCTCAGAAACTGTACTGCTCAGCGCTTTGACACTGCACTAGACACATTTTATTTTATGGGAAAAAGTTCCTTAATTTAAAATCACTCGCTAGATCCAGATACGTGTCCCCTGTATTTGACTCCCACACAGGATGCCCAGCTCATTCCAATGGGGCTCATAGCTATGGCCACATCAACACAGTGCACTGGGAGAAAGTGCCAAGTTTGTGGCCATAAGTTCTTGATGCAATTTTCAAGGACATTTACTTGACAGGACATTAGAAAACTCTTTTAAGGGATTTATTCATTGGCAACCAATAAGGGTCTAGGACAGAAAATGTATTATTTCCCCTAGCAGATTAGCAGTGGAGGCAAGCATTGGGCTTCCACAAGTGGCTGGTATGTGCCGTCACAAATTTATAGTTGCAAAAGCAATTTATAGTAGGCAGTTATAGAATAACTTGAAAAATGACTTCTGAAGCTAGACAGTGGGTCTCTGAGTTATGTCATGGAGCATTAGGGTTTATATCACTGGTAGATTAAATCATCTCTAATACAGTGAAGAGTGCAGCTCCCCCTTCTCCTTTGGGCATCCTCTCTCCAGGTCACATACCTCAGGTCTCTGGTCTACACTAGATTTCACTTTCCCCTCTGTCTCCAAGGTTATCTTCCCATATCTCTAACAACTTCAATAGCCAACTTCAATCTTTTTATATTCCAGATCCTTTCATTTTTCATCCTTAGCTTTTTTTTTTTTTTTTTTTAATTAGATGAACTGAAAAGTTCTGCAAGGACAACTTTTTCCTTCTCTGTTTCAGGGCACCAAAATTACACAAGAGGGGTTGATTTTTTAAAATCCCACATTCCCTGCCAGGGGCAGGGACACTTCCCACCAGACCAGGTTGCCCAAAGCCCCATCCAGCCTGGCCTTGAACACCTCCAGGGATGGGGCATCCTCAGCTGCTCTGGAAAACCTGTGCTAGTGCCTCACCAGCCTCTGAGTAAATAATTTCTTCCTTATATCTAATCTAAACCTACCCTCTCTTATTTTAAAACCATTACGCCTTGTCCTTTCACTACACTCCCTGAGAAAGAGTCCCTCCCCAGCTTTCTTGTAGGCCCCCTTAGGTACTGAAAGGCTGCTATAAGGTCTCCCCGGAGCCTTCTCTTCGCCAGGCTGAATTTATAAGGTGCTCTGAAGTTCCCCACAGGCTTCAGGAGGAGACAATGTTGAAGAGAACCTCGATGTCTTTGCACCAGCTCAAATATTTTTAGATGGTTGATGAAAATGTTAAATATCAGTTCTCAAGAAAAAAAGCACAGAACCATCAAGTCCCCCAGAGTTCATCATTCTCAGTGATGAAGCAACTATGAAAACCAAAAGGCAGCAAAGCCTATATTCAGTCTCAAGGCAAATTTATCAGTGGCAAAGGAAGGCTTCCCACTGAATTTCATTTACCTTCCAGTGTCTACAGGGTCTGCAAACCAGTCCAGTGATATTGCTGTATCAAATACCTGTAACTAGTAACTTTGCCTCTAACTAGTTATTTTGCTGTTCCTATTTACTGAACTAGTAAAGTTATTTTACCTTCCAATGGTTTATATGAACGAAAAGGCTCTGCTCTGTAGAGAGTCACTGGGACCAGGATCAGCTCCACTCACCTGATGAAATATCTACCAAAAAAAAAAAAAAAAAGAAGACGAAGAAAGGGTCCCTGACCAGGATATGGAGCCTTCTGGCGCTGTGGAGTCAACTCTCAAAAATTAGCATTAACTCCCAAGAAACAGGCAGCAGCCACTCGGTACCCTCCTGAGAGTGCTGTGGGACTGCAAGGGCAAAGCCCTGAGGACAGAGCCACTGGTGTCTGTGCACACCGGCACCCTTGGCACAGCTAACAGCCTGCCATGGAAATGCTGGTGTGAGATAGCCATAGCCTTTAAAATTGGGTATGGAAGAATAGAAGGGAGATGGTGTAAAATGTCACATCCAGACAAAAGAACAAAACGAAGGGGATTTTTTTTTTCCCTTGCAGCAGGAAGAAAGTACTCACAGGAGCTTCTTATCTCTTCCTCTGTCATTTTTTTCCCCTCTCAGGTTTCTTTCGTGCAGGGGAATAATTCTCTGTCTGTTGACACCTCTGCAGCCACAGACGTGTCAGCATGAGCTGACTGGGTGGAAAAGAAAAAAAAATATTTACCCCCAGCATTTTTGCGATCTGCTGCATTGCCATTGCGGCTGTGATTTATCAGGGCCCGTTACATATTTTAGCTCCAGCCTCTCAGTCACCCAGCTGATGCCCTCTCAGCAAACGAGAAACAGCGCGTTGTGCAAGTTCGCAGGAAAGAGGACGAAGGGGAAAACAAGCAAGGATGCTTCCCCCCCATGCACCCCTAGTCCCCCAGCACCCGTCCGGCAAACTGCAGAGGTTTGGCAGGGGGCAGACTCCCGAGGGGGAGAGCAGAGAGCTGCGGGGGGGAGGCCGGAGCGCTGCCCCCCCTGCACTGCGCATCCCTGCGCGGGGGCAGATAAGAGGGAAAAGGTGAATGGGAACACTTGTCACAGCAGATGGCGGCTTTGATTTGCAGAAGAAAGCGATGGGGGGTGGTGGAAAAAACACGGGGAAGAGGGGGAGCGAGGGTAGTGGGGAGGGGGCGGCCGCCCCTGCCCTCCCCAAAACCCGGTGCGCCCCCGCCCGCGCCCACCAGCGCTCCCGAGGCGGAGTGGGGCTGTCGGTAATCTGCCGGCCCTTCGCGGTTTGTTAGCGGTATGCTAATTAGCTGGAAAGCCACGCATTGATTTTTCCTTTTTTTTTTTTTTTTTTTCTTGAAAGGATTCGAGGATCAAATATCCATGAATAGAGCTGGCAAAACCTAATCTACTAATGGATTTAACTTAAGAGAAATATAAAGCTCAAAGAAAAATATGATTATTTGGGGGCTACTTAACCAGTACTTATCTTTAAAATACTTTTACAGAATTTCCATATTCTATTGAGGTGAAAAAATGCAATTATATTTTTAAAACATATTTGGCCAATAGCTCCAAACAATGCCTTTTGTTTTTTCCTCTCCTCTCCTCTCCTCTCCTCTCCTCTCCTCTCCTCTCCTCTCCTCTCCTCTCCTCTCCTCTCCTCTCCTCTCCTCTCCTCTCCTCTCCTCTCCTCTCCTCTCCTCTCCTCTCCTCTCCTCTCCTCTCCTCTCCTCTCCTCTCCTCTCCTCTCCTCTCCTCTCCTCTCCTCTCCTCTCCTCTCCTCTCCTCTCCTCTCCTCTCCTCTCCTCTCCTCTTCTCCCTTCTCCCTATTGCTAACCTGGCATGACTCACCCAAATTCTCCACCGAAGCCATGAGCCCCCCATGGACTAGTTCAGACCCAAAGCAGAGGCACTTAGTCACAGGCAAGCATAGAATCAGAGAATCAGAGAATCACAGAATCATTAAGGTTGGAAGAGACCTCCAAGATCATCTGGTCCACCCATCCCCCTACCACCAATGTCACCCACTAAACCATGTCCCTAAGCAACAGGTCCGATCTTTCCTTGAACACCCCCAGGGATGGTGACTCCACCACCTTCCTGGGCAACACATTCCAATGCCTGATTACTGTTTCTGAGAAGAAATAAAAATTAAAGACATCCCACTGTGATGGATCACACTGTGGAGAGCACTGTGAAAGCATAGTGCAAGAAGAGAGTCCCAGCTCCAAAGAAATGAGGCTTAGTGGGAGAAAAAAGACCCCAGGCAAATGTGGACAGGAAGGAAATACAAGGAAATAACAGGAAAATACCAGTGAGCTGGACAAGCAGGATATCTTTCCAGCACGCCCACAAACACTTGTCCAGGCTTTTATAGATACCCTTATAAAAGATAGTTTCAAGGCGGGTTGGATAGAGATAATAAGCCAAATTTGGTATGGCTGCAGGGGATGCATCTTGAGCACAAGAGGCAGCAGGAAAGAAAACAGAGAGACACTTGTTTGTAACTTTAACAAGGCAACGGGGAAGAAAACACAGAGGCACTTGTTCAAAAATTTAACAGATGAGCAATAGAGACCAGAAAAGTGCCTGACTGTAGGTGGAAGCAGATATTTTATGAGTACATGAGAGATGGTAGTGACCCAGTGATAGGCTAGCTGGGGAATCAGTAGTGACTTCAAAAATGAAGACATGCAACTTACGCTTGTTGCAGTGCAGGAAGCCAAGCAAGTAGAGGGAATCCCTCAACACAGAATGACACGGCTGATGCAACAAGCTATACAAAGCATGCTTAGTGATGATTGAGAGATTTGATGTGCTGGGATGTCTGGGTATGTAGACGATCTGATAGACAGCATGGCCGCAAAATTTCAGAAGGTCACGCAGCTCCAAAACAGTATTTTCCAATCAAGACTGCCAGATTTGTGGTGCAGACGATTGCACTCACACAGTTGCATTGCATCTCCCAGGTATAAAAATGAACCAGCAGATCTGAACCAAAGGGCAGCTTGTGTCAAGAACCAAATTAAAGCTGGCATCAAGTGAGCAGAAGTCTAAAGTGCACTTCTTCCCCATAGTACTACAGAGGGTACTATGCAAGCTTCCTTCTGGAGCTCTCTCCATACCCTTTTCTCTCAGTGAGTCAGAATCAACTGCACACAGTTCACTAGTAAAAAGACCATTATTTTATCTGTCAGCAACAGCCTCAGCCTGTGCTGCCCTTCTGTCTTACACACCATTAACAAGGAAAGCCGTCCAATTTGAAATGAGCTGCCAGTCCTTGGGATGCTGGGTGTGTCGGAACAAAATCAAGCAGGGGGTCCCATTCTGGGCTGGTTATTCAGGGCTTGCTGGACCAAAGAAGTAGACCTTCCATTTCTGTTAGCACAGGGAGCAAATATAACTTTAAACAGAACCTTTCACACATGGGCGGTATAATAAGGTGGATTTCTATACCATTCTTGATACATATTAATTCTCCAAAAAAATGGAATCCGTTTCCCCATGTGAATTTTTCTCACTGAGTTTCCCCATGTCTGTTGTTTCACTGGTAGAACCCCCTTTAGCTAATGAATGACTGTCATTAGATTCCACTGTGCTACTTACACTCTGTGCCTGAAGAAACATCATGGGCTGCACACCTCACACCTCCACAACAAGGCACTGCTCCAGAGTCCCTCAGCCAAGAGAAGTCATTTCAGGAGAGTTACAGCAGCCTGAAACCAGAGCAGCACAGGGGCAAATCAGACCTGTTGGGTCTGTGATACTGAAGTTGTCATCTTGTAATTCAATCAGTTCCTTACCTTACCTTACGCATGCATGGTACCATGTTTTTGGGTTCTCAGACTTGTACAACTCTTGGCCAACAGTAAAGATCTAAACTCAGCTTCCCACTTCAAGCCAACACTTCCTCCCCCCAAAAAAAATCCCTTAGAAAAGTCTCTGAAAACTTTTCTGTTTCTAAAACTAGGGCTAAAATTCTCTGGACTTTGGATTCCTGGATGCAATTACCCTAGCAGGCCACAAATAGGTTTTGTTTGCTGCAGCAAGGAGATCAGGGCCTTGGAAGCAAACTTTAGAGAGTCTTCCATAACAAGGTTTGTGCATTTATTCTGCACATTATTGTATATTTATTCTGCAACCATACAATTTATCGTTAAGTATTTCTGGCACGTGAACAAAAAAATGGCATGTATTTTGGTTTATTAGAGAATTATTTCATTGCTTTTTCCATAGATGGCTTGTGATACTCACAAAGGTACCATCACAGTGCTGGAAAACAATGCCATCAAAATGCTCATGACGTTCAGCTCTGTGACTCCTATTTCATGGGACTTCAGGTTTTACAGACATTTGGCTTTCTCAGGCTCAATCCAAACCCAGGGCTTGGAAGACAAGAGCTGACTGCACATGAAATCAAAGTGATAATGGTGGCAGGAAATAATTGGGGAGATGGCAAAAGTGATGTTTGCTGTCTGGATGGAGGAAAGCCTTGCCCTTTTTTACCAGGCTGGAGAAGGCCTCCTGGATTTCCAGATGCTTTTGAATGCTCCAGTGGCAGCAGGAGCTATGAGTGTTTATTTCCCCTTCTCCTGTCCGCTTGGTGAGGAGATTTCAACCTCTTGTCCTGTTGGACTGTGTCGCCATTGTCTGTGCTTTTCTCATCTCCAGACTGGATCGCTGCCATGTGGTCTGCTCAGCACTACGTCTGAGGACCACTCAGAAACTTCAGCTAATTGCAGCATGCAGCTGCCTGCTTACATATCCACATTTCAGACACAAACCATAGAGCGCAGATGGTACACAGGCTGCGCCAATTTTCAGTTCATTTCCAGGTGCAATTCAGGCCTTAGTTTCTAAATCTCCTTGTAATTTCAACCTGCTGTCCCCCAGAGATTACCTCTGTTTGTGAACATTAGGTCCACCACTGAGATGAGCTGAGGCATTTGAACTGACAGTCCCTGGAGAAGAACATTTGGGAAGGGCTTTTTTCTTAGCAGAAGGCCCGCATCTCTTGAATTTGCTTCCTTGTGTGGTGAACCTTCAGGGCACATTGCAAAACTTGTCTTTTTTTGTTAAGCTTTAGTTTAATATATTCGGGTGGGCTAAGAAGGGAGGTTTTGATGAGGATACTTTTACTTTCATTGTTGTCATGGCAGTATAATTCAGTAGGGGATATGAGTTTTGATTTGTTTTTATTTTAACTGTAGCTAATGCAATCTGAGATTGTGCACAGCATAAGTGAAATCAAATAAATAATTACAATTGCTTGAGGCCAATGTTGTTTACTGGAGAGCCTGGAAAGGAAAGACAAGTAGGGTATAGCTGTACTGGAAAGAATTAAGTAGACGTGGTCAAACTAAAGGGAGTTAGCCAGGTTATTTCTGTGTGCTTATGCTACAGGATGCCATTGACTTGTTTCTTTGCTAGTGGATTCCTGGGGACTGAAATTTCCTTCAAGCTCTTATCGTCAGCTCACTGCAATATGTGACTGTTGTTGGTCTAGAGAAGAAAGGACAGATGCTAATCAATTTATATTGTCCAGAAAAAACAATAATGTATATATATATATATAAATAAATATACAACCAACCAACCAGAAACCAAACCAACCAAACAAACAAAAAAAAACAAACAACAAACAAAACCAAGCATGGAGTACAATACAAGTCACAACAACAGTAGATCCCAAAGACCCCTTTGTCAAAGAATTATCCTACCTTTCTTTTTCTTCTGATTTTAGTCTCTGCCATGATCCCTTTGTGTGGCTGTCTCTGCTCATTTTTTCAGGTTCTTTTCAGCTGGGTTAGTACATTATGGATTTGAACTGAGCCGTCAAACTGAATAATGCTTCTGGAGAAGAAATGAAAACACCTAGAAAGAAGAGAGGTAGATTGTTGAAAATAACCAAGAGTCCCAGCTGATTCTCTCTCAAAAGCACATGTATGTACATATGTACAGACATATAAATATATATAATGCATGCAAAAATCATTTCTTTGTGTAAATCCATAGTTTGGAAACACAACTACTCCTTTGATAGAGAGTTATATCCCTCCTAGCCAGAGATGTGCATATTTCTACTGAATAAAACAGCCACAATTCATGGTTGCTTTTGGGTATGCAATGTTAAATGTAGATCTTCAATCTCTGTAGGTGTGTGTGGCCAAAAAGACTTCTTGCCTAGAGTTCATAGGGCAAAGCTGTGGGAAAAACACACCACAGAACTCACCCTAAGACCCAAGAAAGGAGAGAAACCCAGTTCCCCAAAGCATCAAACCAGGAAAAGACAGGAGAGAGCAGACCTTTGAAACTGTGCTTTCTTTACCTGTAGGAAAGCTTTGCTGATGGATTTTTGCTCCCCAGTGGTGTGAAGGGGACTGAAAGCAGCCTCAAAGAGACAGCAGAAGGCTTTTTTTTCCTTTTTTTTTTTTTTTTTTCCTTGGGATGGGCATTGGCTTAGAGCTGGAAGAAACAGTTTCATACCATCTGCTTCCCCCTCTGGTTCAGAGGAGAGGCAAAGGACAAGAATGCCATGCACCACACTTGGCAGCATGATTTACAGCAGGCCAATTTAAACTCCTGTCAGTAAAACATTTATACTGCTAGATCATCATGTCTTCTACCACCATGTACAAGACTAAGTGTGGGATCACATGGATGCAGCAAATTAAAGATGTGCATTCAGTAGGTTTGTGTGTTTGCATTCCAGGCATTCTTAATCTTTGTTGGGGTTGAATAACTCCATTTTAGTATGATTACCTACATTTCAGTTGTTGTTGTTTTTTCTTCCCTGTTTTCATTTGTTAGCTTTTCCCTTGATTCTTGTTAGCTTTTTTTAAATACTGAGAACTTTCTCAGTGGCTTCATATTCATCACTCTTGCAACATGCACATAGTCTTTGGATGGCCTTCAGGCATACAGAGGAGGTTTAAAAAGACTTTAAAAATCACCTGTCTGGCTCTGAGTCTTGTTAAAACTCTGTATCATGACACATCTGTAACTGAGTCCCCATTTCTTCTACCTGTTGACAGTTCATTATGTCTGCCCATCCCAAAATAGATCTGTTCCTTCATCCATGAGAGACTTTCTGCACCATGAACATAAGCTCATAGAAAATGCATCCATTTAGCAAGGACTCCAAGCTCATTACACTGCATAAAGCAGATGTATAGGACTGATGTATACCTGTAAAGCAGACATCAATATGAGCTACAAGTACAACAAACTTACTATTCACTTATTCCATTACCAATGTCATAAAGTCATCACCAATTATCCCAATGTCTTAAAAAAATTACTCTTTACAGATGGCTTCAGTGCTGTTTTGCTCTTTAAACTCCCAAAATAGATGTCTATTTTCATAACTGTTTTTATAGGAGCAGCTCTCAGACCTGTGGGACCAATGCAATCCCACTAACTCAAATTCACTCAGAAATGAGTTGGCATTACAGAGCAGAAGTCCTGCAAGTCCAGAACTCAGTGGGGTCAGTTTAGTCAAAGAAGTTGGGAGCCAAAATTCTGCCCAAGGGATGCAGTTGGGAAGGAGAAGGAATGGGAGGGTCGTAGGAACTTCAGGTTGACAGCTCTGTGGTTTTGCAATTGAAAATGTGAAGAAAGGGAAGCAAATACTTGTTCTCTCAAGAGCTACTAGTTCTGTATTTTGCAGACAGACCTCATCTTGGCCCCACAAGCTTCTGTGAAGACTTCCACAGCAAAACCCACCACCAGGATACAGGCAGGAGGCATTTCCTCTGCAAGGGGGTCAGTATCTGCACTCCATTGAGGACTGCAGGTGAGGAAAGACATATTCCCACCTGACAAAGTCATTTTGGATGCTACCTGAGTCAACCTCATTAGCAAAACTTAATTGTGGTGGCACATGCACCCAGCAGAAGAGAAAGGCTATTGTTTAAGAGCAAATCTCAAAGTCACGGTGTGTGCCACCAGCTGCCAAGAGAGCACCAAGCCGATTAGGACAGGAGGCCTTCCTGGGGGCAGAGGATGCTATCTGCAGTGCAAGTAGCCTTGTGTAGCTGAACTCGTCAAAGCTGTGCTCCTGCCTGACAGACCCTGGCTGCCGCACCGGAGTGAGAACAAAAATGAACTTCCCCTGGTGAAAATATTATAGCCTTGGCAGGAGAGGACCTTGTCTGTAGGTTGGTATGAGTCAATCATAAGGGGCTTTTGTGTGCGTGCACGTATGTGTGCGCATGTGCGCATTAGCAGAGCATTCTGTCAGGGACCAATTTTCAATGATGCAAGTCTCCTCTAACTGATAACACTCTAAATAACAGGTGAGTGACTCCTGGCAAGAAGGAGATTGTCTGACCTCATTGTTTGCCTTTTTTCCCCCCTCTTTGTTCTTCACAAATAAAGGTTTTTTAATAAACTGAAAGGTCCTCCGCTCCTGCCTGATGATAAAATGAAAGGAACCAGTGAGGTATGGTACAACGTGGCAGCAAAAAAAGAGAAGCTCATCAGAAAATAACAAAGGTGCAAGTTAAAGATAAGGCAGCTGTCAGAGATTAATCCTGCTGGCCTGATTGTTTTCTTTAATACCAAGGCCTGCAATAGCAAGCGATAAGTTTGCTGAGTAATTTGGTTTTTGGTGAGGAAATAAAATTCAGGTAGGCCTCATAATTGATTTCCTTTTCTTTAGTTTTCTAAACATTAAACAAAACAAAAAACCCCTCTGCTTTGACTACACTTCCCTTTTTTCAAATTTGCTCCAAGGCTGTGAGCTTCCCTCCAAGCCAGGTCTGCAGAGAGATAACTCTGAGGGCAAAAGCACACACTCTTTCTCCAGAATCCTCCCGGGAATACTTTTGTTTCGTCCTCAGCAGTAGCTGCAACTCTTGAGCATGATTAATTCTGCCTGGCATTGGCTTCATTTTGCTGTCCAAAAATGGGTAAAATGTGAGGTGGTGGAAAACTTCAAAAGGAACCCCACACTGCACATCATCTGTGTGTTAGTATGGTACTAGACCCAGGGGGTGCGGCGCAGGTGGGCTGCAGTTCTCATTGTCCTGGAGAAAATGCAAGCCGCGGGAGCCATCTAAAAAGGTGGTAGCTGAGGCTGACCATCAGCTCACTGCAGATGTCTACCTGGTCCCTGCCTTTGTTTCCTTCATATGGACATGCAAGTGGGAAGAGAGGAGACCAGGAGGGGTTATTCACCATGCCATGTCCCAGCAAGTCATAGCCAGGCCATACGCAGGCTGAGGAGCAGGGAGGTGCATGATGCTCTTGGGACAGACGCAGCCAAGGACCTCGCCACAGGCAGCCTTGGACAACCAAGTAAAGCATGGACCCAGGAGAGGTTTCTCCTGAGCCTCTGGAGCAATCAGAGCATCACCTGCAGGAAAGCCCATGGGACATCCTCCCTGAGGGCCTGGTGAACCCCCAGTCGCTGCCCAAACCTTACTTGTCTCGGGGTGCACCCAGCCAGCCCTGGGGAGCCCGGGCACTGCACAGGCAGCAGCTGTGGGAGGAAGCAAGGGAGAAAAAGGTTAAGGAAGGAAAACCTGTCCAAACCAGAGGGTCTGTAGAAATGATACAGAGCTGCTCTCTGGGGAGGTGGTCCTGAGACAGTGTGTGTGCACGTGTGTGTGCACATGTGTGTTTGTGCATGTGCGTGGTGCATGCACACACGAGGCAGCAGCAGAGCCTTATTTATTGTGACAAAATGAACAGCCCCCAGGATGCTCATCCAGCAGCTAATTTCTCATCTTATCTATTATGTGAATGAGATGGGAAAACAGTTTCCTGTTTTTCACAGATATCGCTAACATGAAAGATACCGAATGAATTCCCTTGAAAGCCATGCAGTCAGTTCCAGCCACAGACTCATTTGTTTCAATGGAAAGAATTAATGCAGTCAGGGCTGCCCATTGATAGGAAACAAGTCTATAAACCTCTCTATAGAAGCAAATGTGTTGCTACCACCTCCAAAGCGGATGAAAAGCTTGGCGGGCATTTTCTCCGCATGCATTGGTAGCACACATGCAGACACACACTTGTATACCACACCAGCACACACACACACACACTTAAACCCTGTCATTTCCCTTTTTCAATAAAAGTATTTCCAGTGTTATAATGCAATTATAATGTAATGCTATGTGAAAAGGGCAATCTGTACTATGGGATAAACCCCAGCAAAGGAATCTTTTTCTTCCAGGAACTTTCTAAGGGTCTTACATCAGGTGTAAACGCAAGAAGTGATGGGTGTGCTGAGCCATACATCCCCAGCAGAGTCTAGGGGAAGGCTTTGAAAAAAAAAAAAAATCCCATGTTGAGGGCAAACAGAGGGGCTGGCCAGCACTGCAAAAGCCAGGTAGTCATTAAGGGAGGTCTTATATTTCTTTCAAAGCACAGACTCAGAGGAGAGCCTATAAAACACTGGCTGTGCGTGTCCACAGTGGTCGTGACCTTATTGCAGCTGCAGCCACGCAACTGTGCCATGGAGTGGGAAGTGAAATATCATGTTAGCAACTTTCAAGCTATTTCTGCCTATTTTATATTGGTTCTCACCTCTTTACTTTTCCCAGCAGAGGGAGCATCTGGGTTTAGATGAAAAGAAGGGAAGGAGATACTGCCCTTATGGCAGAAGTCAGAAAAAACTCTGGGATCGGCCTTAACCTGTGCACAGTGTCCCTCCCCTGAAAACAAGTCCCACTGCCAGGGCACTCATCCCTGCACTGCCAGTGGTGCAGAGGGGCTCTGCAGGGTGACTGAAGAAACACAGCCCCACATCTGCCTTTACCCCCATGCAGAGAGGCCAAAGTTCTGGGAGCCAGGTCCCCTCAGCAGGCCTCCTACAAGGTTTCCTTTTCCTCTTTTTCTTGCTTCAAAGGCACAAATGGGAATAAGATGACTTCCATCTAAACATCAGGAAGCATCAGGAAGCAGGTGACAGCACTGCCACGGGCTGCCTGGACTTGGTCCTGGGCAGCCTGCTAGAGGTGTCCCTGCTTGAGCAGGGGGTCGGACCAGGCGACCTCCAGAGGTCCCTTCCCACCTCAACCATTCTGTGATTCTGTAAGAGGGAAGGAGAGGACCCAACCTCCTTAAAATGGGACATCTTCTCAAAGGGCAGTCCCAGCCCAGACTTTGGTCAGAAAGGGAACCCTGGCAGGATACAGCCTATTACTTCTGACACTACCAGGGTAGGACATGCACGGCCACATTGCACCACGATGTACTTTGCTTCTCCCAGTGACGGGGAACGGGCTGTGACATCTGCTTCGGGTGTTCTGCCTGTGTCGCCCCTACAGCACCTCTTACCCCGGGTAGGCTGATGTGTGTCTTCTGGCTTGCTATCATGGGTGGACAGCCTGCAAGGAGGGAGAGCAAGGAGGGGAAGTAGGAAGGGTAGAGAGGAAGGGGAAGCTGAAGAAAAGTAAAGAAAATGAGAAGAGACAACTCCGGTGCTTCAGCACAGTGAGAAGAGATGCCTCAGTTACATTGCAGCAAGGCACTAGTGTAGGAGAAATGAAAATAAATTCAGCCTACAGTCCTAATGAAGTAAATTCCAGAGTGGGCTGAGACCGTAACTGTTATAAATGAGGATCATTATCTTCACTCTGCAATTCTGCTCAGCACAGGGCACAGAGCACAGAGATAGGAGGAGACAACCTGGGGTGTGACACTGTGAAGTACAGCCCTGTCACCCTGATCTTGTCCCCTGACAAGGAGACTCAGGCAAAGGGCTAGCAACAGAGCTCTCTGCTAACTATGCGAGCCACATGGGCCATCTGGAAATCTCAGGGTTTTTCCCAGGATTTGTCCCATCTGTTCCAGGGTTTGTCCCAGATTTTGGTATGATCAGGAAAAGGTTTTCTGGATGCTGGGCTGGCAGGAGAAATGGCAGATCTCCAGAGGGATGGTTTGCAAGTGGTTTTGTGTTGTCATTTCGCTAGGGAGGCTTATTTGGCCTTCTTTCATCTTCTCCATGGAGTACCCACTCGGGATCTTGGGGTCAGCCTTTGTAGCCCTGGAGACTGGATCCAGCACTGGAAGGTTAAAGACACCAGGTGCCACACAGAGTGCTTCTGTGCCAGGGATGGCTTATTGCTAACCCCCAGGGGAGCCAGGTGGGCACACTGTTGATGCTTCCTGCTGTTATATGTAAAAGAAAGCCATGCAACTGGTGCAAAGCACAGCAGCACCTCTGCTTGGCAGTTTAAGCTGTCTGTTGCACTTACACCGGGATCAGCCTGGGAGACCACCTCTCCCCACCATCTCCTTCCCACAGCAGCAACCAGCTTTGCCCCCACAGACGTATGATTTTTGTGGTGTGGAGCTTGTTGCCACAAGGAAGTGACCTCAATTCGCCATGTTCAATTGTAAACTCTTGCAGCTGTGTCTCCTAACCTTGTCTTCTTCTGTCCCCTCCTTAAGGTCTTTCTGTACAGTTCTCAGAAGGAATGATGGAAGGGATGTGGTAACATGGACAGAGCCCTCTTTTGGTCCACTCTGTCACCATATCTACCTGTTAATAATTCATATAGTTTTTAATGTCAAAATCATAAGCCCCTTTTGGTTTGGCTCAGGCAGGTATAACATTTAAGCAGGTGGCAACTTAGAGAGTTTCTGAGCATTTACCCCTAATGAGAAACGCTGGAGCCTAGATATGCCTGAGGAAATAAAGAAATGATAAGATAAATTCACTGTAGCATTTTCACAGCCAGGTTCTTAAGAGGATGCTCTCTTTAACATTTCTCAAACACCCAGGCAAAAGCCTCTCATCTAGACTTGATGGAGACACATAACTCACATAAGTGGCTCTTCTGCAGGTACAGGTTAGTGGAGACAGAAATTTAGAGTGAATTTCTAGTGAAAAACCAAAGGTCCTACCCAATTCAATACTTTTAGTGCATGTCTTAGTAGGAGTTCCATTAAAAAAGACATTTAAATTAAATAAAACTGGGTGAGACTTTTTCATCTCAGAACATGTTAGCATTTTGAGGTCAGATTTTTGGAGTTTTCAAATGAAATTTGAGAATGTAATGTCAAAATGTTTTTAGGTGGTTATTTTCAGTTTTTGTATTGTTTGTACTACTTACCGATTACATCAGGATAGTTCTGATAACTGACATGAAGGAATATCATAAAATTGCAATAATTAACTCCCAAATTAAATAAATCACCAAATGAACTAGTTCTTAAATGCTACAGGGCAAATTTCCAAAAGTGAAATTCCAGAGAAAATATTTAAACAAACATATTTCTGGTTCAAACAGGGTAGAAATAATACACCCAATGAACTGAAAATTCAAGTTTCAACCATCTGTGGTGAAGGCGTACATCTGAGCACTGCTCCCAGCCAGGCTGGCAGTGTGCTCACTTCTCTCTGACGATGCAGACTTGCACGTGCTGGGGCAGTAGGTCCCCTGCCTGACCTCTCCCAGTTTGGTCCATGTGGCTGTAGGAGGAGGGAAGGGCTGCAGGAAGATGGATAAAAGCCCCAGAAATCTGCCTGTTAAATACCAGCATTTCTTCCTACATGGGCGTGCAGGACCATAGTGCTGCTTTTTGTGTACTAGAAAACTGGGCCAGATGCTCCTATATACCATTGTGCCACAGTAAAGGGCTCATCTTCAGTCTCCACCAGACCTGGGAGCAAATGTTGGGCCAAAGTTTGCATAAGATTTTGTGTGCATTGTGATTTTTTACTCACAAATAGACTAATTTTGCCCTGTAAAATCATCTTTTACATGTTCTAAGCAAATACGATCCACACAATCCCAAAGGGGCTGTGATAAAGATGCCAAAACCTTCTTGGTGCAGAGTACACCTTGCTTCAGGACCGTAGGTTTCCTGGGTGCAGTGGCATTACCACCTGCAGTGGCATCACCTGCTAGAGCAGCTGAGGCTGCTCTAGCTCTCAGCACTCACACCTCCTCAGTGTTCGAGCAAAGCATAAGGACTGCATTTCACATGAAGTTTGCTGTAAGTACTTGCACAAATCACCTGTACCAGCATTTTCTGCAGCTGTTAACAGAACATAGGGAAAAGCCCTGCAGGTTCCACCATAGCTGGTGCCCAGTGCCCTCCACTGCTCAAAGTCTTCCAAGACACCAGCTTGATAAAGAACACAAATCATGCTGAATTTCACTGGCAATGAATTTTTGGTGCCTCAAGAGCTCAAACCAAAAAGGCTGCAGAAGCAAGGCTATGGACAGCCCAGATATGGTCCTCACAGATTCTCTTTGAATATGATTTTTTTTGCTTTAAAATGTGGGACAAAGATGTTCTCAACCCAAGCAGACCCTGACCAACACTGATAAAAGAAAGAAAGGTTGGAAATGGCTGGTTAAATCCAGAAGGACACAGCACTGCTATTTTATTTATTACAATCTTCACAATTCTAGGGGGGACATGGTAATTTACAAATGTAACAAGACCAGAGTTCTGCCCTGAGGAGCTGTTTTAGCTTAAATTAGGCAGACCAAGCATAAACAAGTCTGCGTAACAAGAACATCTAGAATTTAAATAGTAAATATTAAAAAAATAAAAAAATAAAAAAGTAGTGCTTGAGGCCTCAAGTCATCCTTTAATTGACAGCAGTTCAAAGGAAACTTTCCCAGGGGTAAGGCATTTCATAACTGCCTGCTGAGGGCTCCTTCCCTATCCCCCCGAAGCAGCTGGCTCCAGCAACTGTTTGCGATGGGGCTCAGGGCTCAGCACGGCGGCAGCCGAGCCACTGGAGCCTTTCCTCTGAAGCTCAGAGATGAAGCTCTGAGGCTCAGGGATGGCAGTGGATGAGGTGGCTCCCCAAAAGATGCTGCGACATGCAAGGGGGGGGACAGATGAGAGGTCCATGCAGCAGCAAAATGCTGAACAAGGAAGGTGAGAAAAGGGGTCAGAGCGGGAAAGTCTGAGCTAGCCGTGAGTCAGGCCCTGGACAAGGATGCTGGAAACCTGGATTTCCTCCCAGCCTTGACCTTGGACAAGCTCCTGTGTCTCCATTAGCCTGCTTCCACTCCCAAATGCTGTTTGCCTTCATTATGCAGATTAGAAAGCTCTTCGAAGCAGTAACTGGCTCCTGCGATGTGCTTGTGCAGCACCGCTCACAACAGGATCCTCAGCTTGACTCAAGTCTGCCAGTGTTGCTGCAATGCAAAAGAACTATAATAATAATAAATAAGGAAGGTGTACTCACTTTGAAATCTGCAAAAACTTTCAAAGATGGGCAACTGAAGGGAGTTCAAATGAATGTCAGCTGAAGATCTCATTTCCAGTGTTGCTACTAATTATTATGTATGAAAAAATAGTTTAGAAGATCCAAACCTGGCTTTGAATGATCATTCAGAATGGCTGGGATAAATTTTTCATTCAGTAAAAATAGAAAAATATAGAATTTTTGCATTAATTGTGTTTTAGCTGAAAAAAAAATACACTTTTCAGGATTTTCCAAAAAAATAGTCATCATTTATAACAAAATAAGCACTGAAGCTACTACTGAGTACTTTTACTCCCTTAAAAAAATAATTACTTTCAGGACATTAAATAGCTGAAGAATTATTTTGTTAACAAATTGCATTAAAGGATGCTGTGGCCTATTTCACAAGAAACAAAAAAGTCCATTCTGGTCCCTGCACAATGAAAATAACTTTAAAAGTTCAAAATTTGATGAAACTGTTTTCCCGATTTGAGGCCTGTTCTATTTTTCATGTAGTGTTGACAAGAGCTAGATGAGAACAAAATTCAGTTTCCATCATCCATTCAGTCTCTGGCCTCTCTAACGATTAACAAAAGTGCTGTTTCGCTGGTGTTTTCTTGTTAAATGGAAACCCGTCCCATAGAAACAGAACTTGAAACCATCAAATCATTTCACAACCAACAGATGGTAACAGCTATATAAGCAGCCCTCAGCTGGTTTTAGCCAGCGACGTGGAGGTAAAAATTGCTGTATCACGATCAAATTCTGTCTGCTTCATCCATCTTTTTAAGATTTCCTCTCCAAAATTTCTGTGGCCCGATTTTGAAGTAAGATGCCAGAGCAGGGCATCCTTCAGATGTAGGGAGCATCCTTCTCTGAAAGCAGGGACCGAGGGCAGCTCCCATTCGTGACACATCTTTCTGCAGATGGGGATGTTAAACATGGAGTGCCTCTTTAACATTTTATCACGCCACTTTAAACTTCGAATCAACGCGTGTAAACCAACCACATTTTGTTGCTACTTTCCCTGTCCAACAAGAGAAGGTGTGCATGGGCCCTGGGGCAGGCTGCAGGTGGCACAGGGCTCGTCCCCATCCCAGTGCAGCAGGGTGAGCTCGTTGCAGTGATTTCCTCCAGCATGATGCTGTGTCACGGGCTGATAGCATCGCTCCAATCTTTAATCCAGGCTCAGCAGAAAAATCAGGAAGTATCTGAGAGACAAATAAAACAGTGTCCCATTGTGCTGTCACCTAACAAAATCCTTTTGACTTAGCAAACTGTTGTTGTTCAACTGGTAGCTGCCTGTCTCTCCTCCCTAGCAGCAGTCCCCACTTTTCATGTATGAAAACTGCTGCGCAAAAGGGTCACTGTAAAACTGTCTTGCACCCAATGCTTTGCTCTGTCTCCTAATTAACTTCTTAATTAGGAAATCTTTAAAAAAAAATTTTCAAGGGAAATTGAATTCTCTGTTCATGTCTCCCACCTAACCTGGCACACAGAAAAAGATGAGAAGAAATAAGGGAGAGTTGAAAGACGTGGTATAGTTTCTGAAATCCAGATTAAGCTGTTCCTCATCACAGAGAATATTTCTCAGCTTTGTCCTGACAGTTTATAAAAGCATTTATTTCAAAGCAAGCAAGCCAGGAAGGCTGAGGGGAGTGGTGAGGAACAAGACGATGTGGGAACTCATCATGTCTGCACCCCACGTTCTGGTTTCAGCCTGGCAAACTGATGTGCATGGGGAAGCTGCCTCTGCTGCTGCCCTGGCTTTGTGCAGAGACGGCTGCCCTCCTGGGGCTCTCACTCCTTCCTCCTTCATACACACCAAAATCACCCGGGAGAAGAAAGTAAATGGGCTAGAGGGAGGTTAGCTGGCTGCGTGCCCAGCCTTTTCCCTCACAGGTGTTTGTCCCCTTCAGGAGAATTTCTAGAGTGGGCTTCAGGTGCCACTCACAAGAGACCTGGGAAATAGTCAGAAGTGCAGGTACTTGCAAAAGGCACATGACGTGACAAAGCACTCATCGCTCCGTGCCACTATTCAATGCCACCACCAGGCAGAACAGCCTTCATGTAGGCACACAGCCCAGGAAAAGTTTGAATTCAAGAAACTTCCACAGAAAGTACCCCCAAAAAGCACAACTTAATACACTAACACTTTCTAGCCCCCAGTACAGTGACTTTCATGTAGCTGTGGCATTCAGGCAGGGTTTGCATGCAGCACTCTGCTGCATCTTTATCTGGACAATTCTTCTTGTGTGTGTGTTTTTGTTTTTGTTTTTGTTTTTTTTCTGCTCATTCAAACACCTCCACTGTGCTCCTTCCTCTGCCTTAACCTTTGGGGCACTAACAAAGAACGAGCTACAAGGAGCCCGTAATGTTGTGGAAATAAGAGATAAAAAATCAGTTATGCAAAAGGAAGAAAAAATAAACAAAACACAACCTGAGGTTTTGCAAAAAGCTGCATAACCTGTCTTCAGGGCTGGAGGAGAAACAAACGCATTTGGTTTGGATTAGTGAGTATTAAATCCATCTATGCGTAAGCTGCAGTATTTTTGCCATCAGTGCCCTTTCCTTGTTCCCTGCAAAATATTGTGGCTATTGCATAGTGTTTGCTGTTGGCAATGCTGGAATGAGGTACGTACCTTCTTGAATCTAACCTGTCAGCAAGCTGCAGGTCTGTTCATTTTTACTTTTAGTCACAGAAAGGAAGTCTTTTTTAAACACACAGTAAGAGAAAAGCTGAATACTTTATCAATTACATTAAAAATTAAAATAAAATAAAATAAAATAAAATAAAATAAAATAAAATAAAATAAAATAAAATAAAATAAAATAAAATAAGAGGGTTCCAGCGCTCTGCCCTCAATTTTATTTGTTTTTCTAAATGTATCTGCAAAGAAATTGCTGTTTTCCTGGGCTGCTTTATTTATTTATTTATCTACCGATCTATTTATTTATTTATCTGTTTGTTTGTTTATTTATTTATTTATTTATTAAGGGAACTCTCTGAAATTCCTGGGCGAGCACTGCCACCTACCGGGCCGTGCCCGGGGCTGCCAGGGGGGCTCGGTGGCCGCCCCTGCCCGTGGGGGGACCCCGGCCCCCTGACATCCCGGGGTGTTAATTGGGGGCTCTTATTCCAAGGGCAAATGGCGAGAGCCTCAGAAGGAGCCCTCTTACCAGGATGGGGTGCCGGTGCTTCCCGAAAGGGGTCACCCACCTGGGACTGGTGGCAGCACGGGTGGGCTGGTAGCACAGCACTTGGACATCCTGGGGTGCCCTACCAGCTAGTGGGGGCACAGACCAGCAGCACCAGCCTCTGCACCACCCATCACTGCTGGGGGGGGGGGGGTGAGAGGTCACTATGTCTGCGAGTTCAGTCTTGCTTTTCATTTTATTTATTTATTTATTGACTGAACAAGTAGGTTTTTACTGTGAGACTGCAGTCCTAAAGAAAACGCAGTGGAGAGGTGGATGGGTTGCTCAAATTTTCAGCAAATCAGTCGTGGTCACTCACTGATCCTCCTCACTGCTGCGCACCATATTGTCACATTTTGTGACTGAGCACTTAGCGAGATTTTTAATTTAATTACAGCAATCTTCTCAGAGTGACCAGCTGATTTTTCTACGCTGCCTTCTGTGCTGCTGCCCTGCTCTTCAACCCTGAGCCGAACAACCAACTTTCATATTTCTGCCTTTGGGAAGCACGGGGAGAACAGCGGGGTTGTCCCTCCTGGGGTGGTGGGCAGGACCCTGCTCCTGCCCCCAGCACACCTCCACCCCATCGGGTGCTGGAGGCCTGGACTAGGAGCAGGAAAGCAGGAGCCCTGGAAAAAAAATAAAAAATTAAAAAAAATGTTTTCCTCTGCGTGTTTGTGTGTGTGTAATTTACATAATAATTGTGTCTGTTGTCTGCAGACATGAATTCATTACAGCAGGAGGTAGGAGAACAGCCAGCGTCAGTATACTTTTCAAATTCCTTGCTACGTCCTTGATTTATAAGGCACAACCTGAAACACTGAGGAGCTGCTTGCCTTTCAGGGAACTAACTGCACGTAGCGGGAGAGCTGAGAGGACTGAAAAAAAAAAAATGTTTGTTTGTTTTGTTTTTAAGCACTCTGTTTTTTATTTTATTTATTTATTTATTTACAATAATTTTTAAGAGTTTTCTGCTGGGTTCTGGGCATCCCCCTGCTCCCCCCACTCCTTCCCCTGCCTTCCTCCCTATGCATGCTCCATTGGCACTTGCATTAATCCAGGCCCAAAAGCACCAAATTGATTCACTGTAAGGCGGGCACCCAGGGGCAGAAGATTCAAGGAACAAATGAATTCATCACCCCAGGGCCTTGGTGCCAGCCCAGCAGCAATACAGGGAGCAGCACAGCCCCTCTGCTGCCCACCTGCCTGCAGGACATGCATGAGCCAGCACATGTGCTCCAAGAAATGCACTGCTTAGAGAGGGGTGTAACAGGAGGAGGGAGCCCTGTGGAAAGAAAGAGGTCTGCAGTCATTATAAACGGACCTTTGCAGCAAGAACAACAGGGAAAAAAAAAAAATAAAAAAGCTTTCAGGGAGATACAGAAAATAATGCTTTGCAATTACAGCCCACAGCTGTGTGCTGCACGCAGGTGCAGCTATTACAGCGATGAACAGTAGACACTAAAGGTGCCATCCCTATGGGTAATGACAGTGGGGCTGAAAAGGTATTTTCATTTGCAGCCCTGATGCTGGGAAGAAAGGCAAAACAAAGCAAAAAGTCGGCCACGCAGGGCTCAGCCTGTCTGGAAGCTCTGGAGCAATGGGTGGGCGCTGGCCTAGGAGCTCCTCCACCAGGCTGGGGAAAACCTCCCGAGGCACCAGGTAGCATCTGCATCAAGGCTATGAGGCTTTAGCAAGCAGGAAAACAGGCTGCTCCTTCTTTGCTATGAATAGGAAGTTTGGGGAAGTTTCCTCCCTTTCTTTTGTTTAAAACACCTGAACTTAAAAAGGTACCTGGGAGCACTGGAAAGCTGGGAGTCTCTCCTCCAGTCTCTTTTCAGACTGTTTTACCATGCACATCCTGTTCTTTCATCAGAAACAAGAGATACTGAAGATGATTAGCAGAAAGCTTAGAAGTGTCAGTGGTGAAAAGTGGAAAAGGGATTACCCAGTGCAATCTGGCATCTCACCCCATGGTTAGATTTTTTTATTATTATTATTATTGTCATTTTTTAAATCTGTGGGTCACTAAACATTTTTCCACTGGAGTGGAGATGCAAAAATTGCAATTGTAAATCTCCTGTCATCAGCTTTGCCTTTTTCTCTCAGAGTTCTTAGCACTTTTCAGCAGACCCATGAGCATCCATGGGGTATAGCCCCATATAGCCCCTTAGCAGGCCACAGGAACAGCTTTCAGGGGCACGAGGTTGTCCTAACCACCATTGCCGCTGCCAGCCCTGAGGTCTGTGCTGCTGCAGAGCTGGCTAATTCAGAGCCAGCAGCGGGCACGAGGCTCGGGACCAGCCCTGCTGGGATCACCCGACCCAGCAGAGCATGGGGCAGGGTGCATGCCCCCATCCCCTGCCAGAAAGCAGCTGGATGCAGGAGGAGGAAATGGAAACCCCCAGCACCACCACAACTCCATCCTCCAGATTCCTGAACAGGTCCCAGCTCACCAAGGTAGGCAGAACCGAGGTCTTTTTATAGGCCTTGAAATGGAGGGAAGCATTAAAATTAATTTGAAACTTCACAGGAAGCTGGCATAATGGAAACAAAAGTGGATTGATGCACTGGCTGGCATACCCGTGCCCTGGGAAAGAGCTCAGGCAGCCGTTTCCAGAAAAGCTGGAGCCTGCTGGAGGAAAGCACAAAACAGAAAACACTGCTCAAAGGAAGCTCGCAGACAGAGTGGCAATGTGGAAGAAATTATAATGATTAATACAGTGCCTGAAGTGTGCAGGGGACTGCAGAAGATTGAAAAAAGGTCCCGGATTTGATTTTCCACTGCTCTTCATCAGCAGCAGTCATTTTGTACCAGCGCAAAGTGGGAGAGCAATCTTACCAGCACAGAACAAGTGCATTTTACATTGCTTTTCTCTCAATTTTCCTGCTGCCTGGATCCCAGGGAAAGGAGCAATCACAAGCACTTGTCCCTGATCACTGGGGATCAGAGTCTGTGCTAGGACATAGACCATAAACAACAGACAAAGGCATCAGGGGAGCGGGAAGGCACCAAGAGCAGCTGCCACATCTGTCTTTGGGTAGGATGGGAGAAGGCTTGGCATAAAAACAAACTGGGAGCAACATCCATTAACCAGCTGCAGGAAAAAGCACAGTTTTAGAAGATACAAACTAATTTCTTCTCTTAAGTTGATCAGAGACGAGAGTTTTACTATGATCAGTCAATCTCTTCTAATGTCAAAGCAAACCCAATTAGAGCATTAGATAATAAAGTTTTAAGGCTGCAGTTCAGATTCTGCCACCTTCCTGTATCCTTCATAGCAGGTCACCAGCAATAAATACAAATAGACAGACAAAACAGGTATAAAACACTACCAATCCCAAACATCAGCTGTCTGCAGTGGGGCCAGATTTCAGCTGACAAACAGCACACCACCAAGAACCATGAGATGCCACCATGGTTCTGGCAATGGGGCTTCACCAGAATGAGGAGGGCTATGAGTTCAGCTCCTGCTTTGTGCTCTGAAAAGCTGTGGTGTGAATTAATAGGCTTCTCACTCAGATTTGCTGTGGGTGGGATAATGTTCTTGCCAGGTCTAACCACAGAGAGTTGGTTCAGATGATCATCAAACCAAAATGCTGAAGGAGTTTTCGTTAATATTTAATTAAGTAGCTTTTAAAAGGGGTTAAAATGATGGGAAAGGGGGCTCATTAGCCATATAATTCCCTCAGTAAGTTAAAAACACATAGGTTTGCCAGTGATTTATTTGCTGCATGATGCCCAAAGCAGCTGAGGTTTGCATGTTGCACTTCACTGTACCTCACAACTGCAGCCCGCTGTTTCACTGCTTACAATAAATAAATCAGAACTGGCCTATACAAGGATGACAAAATCTCTGGACATGTGGTGAAGGAAAGGATTGACTGAACCTGACTTCCTCCCACCAATGCCTGAGCATCCTACACCATTCTATTTTTAAAAGCTGGAACACAAGACCCCTTCTATAAGCTACATAAGCCACCAAACACAGAGTCCCGGTGCCTCTTGCTCTCCTGGTATGTTGTAACCACACAGCTTTTCCCCACACAACCTCAGTTACAGACAAGTGTGCCTCAATTCTGATTTACAGTCTGTACATCACCATTCGGCTAGGTTTCTCCCATGGGTTGTGCCTCTGTGACAGAAGAAGTATGCTCTGTCTCTCTGAAATCCGGCTTTATAAGGCTTCATAAAGACATTGAAATGTGTAGTAGTGTATCTCAATGCATGTTTATGTTCTGTGATAACGTTTGGACAAGGCTTCTGACAGAAAGAATAAAGAAAGGGGCAACATATAAAGGAATAGGCTACTTCCACCTATATCCAAGAGCAAACAAACAAAGGCAGAACAAAATTTTATAGATAGATCTTTTAGCTGATTATTTTTAAAGTAGAAGAGGAACATTTTGTATCTGAATATCCAGAATATTCATCCAGCTCAGAAATATTTATCTCCTCACTTACATGCTCTTGCGGCAGTGTCTCTGAATTCCTTAGAGTCATTAAGGGATTTTGTCCTCAAGTCATTCCCATTAGGGGAATATTCAATTTAGAAATTTGCCTCCTGCTCAAAGTTCGCATGTGAAATTCATGGTTCAGATCCCTCCTCACCACGATTCAGGTCAGTGCCCTACCCGCTCAAGAGACAGACATTTAACAATTAAACAGTCTGCTAGGCTCTGCCTATGCCACAGAGCCTGGAGCACTCCCCAGCCCTGGGATCCACGTACCCTGGCTGCTTTCCTTCCAGGCAGGGGTGGTCTCTCCCCATGGGAAGGCACGCTGCTCGTCCCCCATGTGGACACTGGGGGTCTTTGGCCACAAAGCCAGCCCTAGGGCAGCTGAATGATGCTGGAGAGATGGGAATGAGCCCCCAGAATTACCGCACAGTGCCTGAATATCTTTTGTAAGGTCCTGTCTATCGCTTCAGGGTAAGAGCTAGGAGCGACCTGAAAGGCAGGAGGAGGGAAGGACATTTCTTGGCCTGGTCAGAAATGACAGAGCTCTTCACAGTGACAGTAGGAAACAAGTTATTTCTCCATTCTCAGACTTTTGGTATTAAGAATTAGCTATTCACTTTCCAGAAAACAGGGAATTAGTCTTTCCAGACTATGTGTTTAGCAGAGAAGAAATGAATCTTCATGAGCTTGAGACATATTCCCTCTTCTTCTCTTAGCCCCTCACCCCCCACCTCATATCTCTTCAATGCAGTTTTTCAAATAGTTTAATAATATTCACAGGGACATTAGATTAATTGGATTTTAATTCCAAATGACTGTGAAAGCAGAGAAGTGAGTCACCAGTCCATGCTAATGAGAAGATCTATTAAGGACCTTTCTCTGATAGACACATAGAGTAGGGTTATAAATATTTCATATTCAATTAATTGAATTTTGCCCCCTGTTATATGATGCTGCCCTGGAATGTTAATCAACTGGGACCAAAGAGAGAGAGAGAGGAAGAAAGAGAAGAAAAAAATTGTAAAAGAGAGGCTTGAAACAACATCAGAGCCATTCCCATCCCCAAATCCTCCCAGTTCACACAGTGCCTGTACATCAGAGCAGAGGCTTTCATACAGACTGCATCTGGTTCCATACAGTGGATAAATTAATGTTAATTAATCAGACAGTCATTTTATGAAGAACTGTGCGCAAAAGGTTATTTGAGCCCTGCTGCAAATAGATTTATAGGTATAATTGCCATGTTGAATGACCCTCTGTACACAGGCTCATTAAACTGGCCATCAGTCAAGACGTCTAATTGAAGCAGGCCAATAGCACGCCACTGGGACCATGTGGCTGTCTGCAAACAAAACCCCTCCACAAAAGGCAGCTGGGAAAGCCTGAGATAATGCCACTTGCTCTCCTGCAGGCAGTTCCCAGCACCATCCTCCGTGCCCACCTAACCCCCAGGCAGGAAGGGGAGAGGGGAGCAGGGCACTCCCTTTCCCATTGTGACAAAAACATGTCAGGGGAGAAGCTCCCTGCTCACTGTCCCTTGTCACAACCTCTCTGCACTTCCAGTTCCCACCTCCCCTGTTATTTCTGCTGTCTGCCTCCTAAAGGCATCTGTCTTTCTGCTCCCCATTGTCCTCACTGAGGATTGTCCCTCATTCCACATACCCAAGTAGCTTGGCACTGCACAGCAAGTATGAGGGTGAGCTACTTACTGCATTTAAATTAACTCACAGGGGTCACTTTCTGAAGAAAGAGCAGGCAGAGGTAGAGTCTTGGAGGAGTGGTATTGACCCAAAACTTGGGAGGGCAGGGGGGAAGCATCGAGGTGACTCAGTGGTGACTCAAGGTGACATCGAGGTGACCACGGTACAGAGGTGCACGTGGCGGGAGCAGAGAGACACAGGTGCTCCAGATTCGTGGTGGATGCATCTCCTCGCCTTGTGTCCGCTTCCTTGTGCCAGTGGGCACTCAGCCCCAAGAAGAGAGCTTAGTGTTTCTGTGACTCAGTCTATAAAAAATCATCTCTAAGCAAAAACTGCGCCACCTGCTGTGCATTGGGAGGTGTCATTTAAGAGTAACAGGATGAAAAAAGAATGCTTCAGAGACAGAGAAAGGTAAACAAATTAGTACACTTAAAAAGTATTCACGTTATTCAGCAGATCTTTTGAGTTAGCCCTAAATTGTCTATCTTGCTGATCAAATATAAACCAGCAGTCTTTCTGAAACAAAAACAAAAAAATGAAAGCAAACAAAGCATGCTAATATTGAAGCCACCAAGGCAGGAATAAATAGGCACCATTATGAACAAAGAGAAATCCACGTGTGAAAGCAGTGACAACATCACCAAGTTAAAACATTCCTGAAGAAGAGGGGCACCAGCTTCCACCACTGGACAGGGCAAGGGATGCTCAGCGTGTCGGGGTGCTGGCCGTGTTTCCCTCCACCCTGTCCCACAGTGGCTGGCTTAGCCTTAATATGGCTTAGCAGCAGGTCTGGGAGCATCCGAAAATGCTCCCAGACCTGCTGCCACCATTCATGCCAGGCCCTCCCAGGCAAGCTGCAGCGCTCCTAATCCAGATGTGCAGGGAACCACGCTACAGCAGAAAAGCCTCCAGGCAAGCCTTGGGTCTCACTTTCAGAACTGCTCTGTGAATGGATAGTAAATGAGGTCTTGAGGGCAGCCTCGGGGCACTTCTCAGAACTGTTTTTCCCCCACCTTGTGGTTCCCTTCCACAGGCAATAATTAAGTCAGGTGAAAGAGAGTAACCCAAGTTTTTAAGCATCTTTGCTTCTAATAAGGCAGCATTTCCTCCTGTAGTATTATTTTTTTTTTCCTTCTAACTATGTCTTTTCTTTCTGGGTCCGAAGCAGAGCCCATTCGTTGTGGCACAGCTGAAAAGCAGCATCTCCCCGCAGCTAGCCTGGCTGTACTGCTGCAAAACCACCCAGCGGGCGCGCTTGAACCTGCACTGAAAGCCTGCTCGCCCACAGAGGGCACTAGCTGTAAACGTAACCGAGCAGATGCATTCCCACTTCGTGTCACACCAGCACTCCGGCGGCAGGCTGCAGCTTCCACCCAGGAGCAAATCCAGATGCTTCATGCACATCATTACTGCCGTCTCTGCGAAGAAAGGGAGCAGCAGGCTGGCGATGTGCTAAAGACTAGAGCTAGATCTAGTTTGCTAAGCCTGCTTTTGCATATACGGAGAGGTAAATGCAGGTTCACAGATCCTACCAATACCTCTACCAATGGGGTAAAAATCCACGGCCTTCTTACCCACCTACCTCATTTCAAGCAATGCAAAAATCCCAACTATGTGCTACATATACATGCAGGGCAGCCAGAAAGCAAGGAAAAATATCTGCCTACCTCGTATCCCACGTTTGTACTGCCTCCTTTGCTTGGCATGCTCCACGGGGACATGCAGGAATGTACTCAGGGAGGGGGGCAGCTTACACGACAGTAGCGGAAAGTGCTCTGTGCTCCCAGCCCACCAAGGAAGTTGCTGAGTTTTTGCTTCTTTAAATACCAGCCCCAGAGCTAAGCTGAAAAGCTTTATTCTTCACTCAGACGTCTCACCCAAGTGGACCTCAATTTCTAGTTCAGTTTTAATGCTGTCAAATATGTTGAAAAATAACAGCTGGAATTCGTCTTCAGTCCAAAGAGTGTGGAGGTTGTCTAATTTTTATATTCCTGTATCTAAAATAGAAACTTTATACGAAAAGAAATGTAATACAATCTGCATTTTTCATTTCTGTCTGATGGTGCCGTATTTGTCTCTTATAAAACATCAGGATTGGTTTTGTCTCTCTGTGATCACAGCTCCCCAGGTTTTTGCAGCACCAGAAACCCAGAGCATGATTAGAAACGAACATCGTATTGGTAATCACAATCCTGTCTTTCAGTTGCTGAAACACACCTTCAAAGTATTCACGGTATTCCAAGTAGAGACCAGTAATGCCAGGCCAGTACATGGGATCCCAACAACACACATCCATAACCTGAATTTCTACTTTGGCTCTTAGGGTAAGTTACTGTTAGTAAATGAGGAGTCTCCTCTAACTAGTAGTGTCCATTTACAGTGTTTCTATAAGGCAGAAGCTTCTTCCTCTGAGAGATAACAAGGACAGGGAGATTCAGCACAGTGGATTTAGAAAGATAGTTCCAAATAGCCTAATAGTTCCTGATAGCCTTTTTTTTTTTTTTTTTACAGTAATTTAAATCAGTGTTACTTTTGCAAGACTGATTTGTCTACGTAAGCTGCCTAGTCTCCAAAAACAAAGTACAGCAAAGATTTTAGATCATTTCTTTCAGCTTTAAGATTAGCCCGACTAGCAAGTTTCCTTGAGATGTAATGTTCCCATAAATAAATAAATAAATAAATAAAAATCAATTTTAATTCATTTAGCATATCACATAAAACCCACACTAACAGTTCTCCTTGAAGCCCAAGGCTCCTGTTTTCAGGCAGTTGCAGACTGAGAACACAACCTTATGGGAGAATAAGGGTTTGCTCCCTAACCCTGGCTTCATCACGCTGTAGAAGCTGAAACCTGCAGCAGAAGTAGGTGGCATTAGAGTCAGCAACTTCACCTCTCATGAAACCCTGCAGAAGATGCCCCACTGGCAGTGCCTGGCCTTCCCTAGGCACTCAGCTCAGGAGAGGTTGCAGGCCAGGGCATGAGCACTGTACATACAGATCACAGGGTGATCTGCACCAGATACAAACCAGCAACCCCTTAAAGTACATTTATTTCCCAGTGCAGGTGCTAAAAAGCTGACCTGATGGAAATGTTTGCCTTCTGCAGACTTGCTGAAGACTGGAGTATATGAATATGCCAGCATCCAAGGGAGTTTTGCCAATGCTTTTAATCTCCTTTCTCACCCAAGGAGCAGCCAAGGTTTGATCTAGCCCAGTGGGATGGGAACAGCTCCAGTGGGCAACACAGCTCTCACAGCCACACTCCGAATTAATTGTTAGGTGCCTAAGATGCAACTCAGGTACATCAAGGAAGAAAAAAACACACAGGGACAAACCGAAGACAGGCCAAGTTAGGGACAGGTCCTTCTTTCACAGACACGCATGGGTGTTTTCTTGTCTTTCTTTCAACAGGAGCATGGTCTAAAGCACATCTATCCCATAAAATCTAGCAGACCTAAACAGCTCCTTTTCCATGAGGTGCAGATTCATTCACCCATTTTCACATTTGACTTTCATTAATAATGCCAGGCAGTGACGCAGAGCGGTTTGTTTATTCAGAACAATCTTTTAATCCCATCTTGCCTTCAAAATAAATTACCAAATAAACTCTTCCATGAGCAATACTCTAAATCATGAGGTGGTCACAGGACAAAGTCTTCCCACCACAGAAAATAAAATCAAACATTTTTTAAACTTGTTTTGGTTTTGCTGATTTTTTTCCTCCCAAAACATTAGGATTCTGCAAAATTTTATCTGACATGAAAATCAGAGTGCAGTAAACAGCAGATTCTTTGCTCAATCACACATCAGTTACAGAATCAAAAAACACCAGTACCTTAACAAGAGAATTGCTGCTACAAAATCCTGAGAAAAACATTCCTGGAGAAGGGTGAGAGTTTTTTGTTTTTAATTATTTAGTTTTGTTGATGTGTCCTATCTGTCTATTTTCCTGGGGTAAGTGGATTAAAACAAATAAACAATATATTTTTTTAATGACACAGTACTTTGCAGCAAGTTATCTCAAAATACTACAAGTCCTTAGAAATTAAAACTCCCAACATCCCTGTAAGCTAGGGACTTTACAAGCAGAAAAACTTGCATTGAAAGACTAAATCACCAGTCAAGATTGCACAAGGACTCAGTTGTGACTCTTGTGTTCATAGCCCATCACAATCTTTATTTTGTACAGAATTATTTATTATGGCTATCATAATTACTGTTCAGGTTTCATTTTAGTGTTATCCTGCTGGAAAGTTATCCCTTCACAAGATAGGATGCTTTGGAGTAACAAAAAGTCTGATGCATTACAAACCTTTTTCAGATTTAACTCATAACCGTGACCTTTAACACTCTAAACCTGGATTGCTCCGCAGTTATTTTCATACTGGGATGGAAGTGCTGCATCACTCTAAAACTGCAAAGTAAGGCTGATGCAGCAATAAGCACTGTATCATTACAGAAGGACAGCTCTACAGACCACAGGGTGTACGTCCCTTCTTTTACTATTTTTTTCTTCCCCTCTTTTGTTTTGCTTTTACTTGGCTTTAGCTTTTGGCCAAGGCAGTTGACAGTGTTTCCAGACACCTATTCCCAAGGGACTTGTCTTGCCCTCATACCAGCAGATCCAACTCCAAGGAATGTGAAATACCTTTGCTGCCAAGCTCAGGCTGCAGTCCCTGCTCTGGGGTTTGCTGGGGAAAACCCTGTGCACAAAGCAGGCAGAAGGCAGCACCAGCATGTTGAGCAACCTCTTTTCTATGGTTTTCTACTCATACCATCTCTCTCCTCAACCAAGATACAAAAAACCCTCCTGCCAGCCACCCACAGCACCAGACTATCAGGCAGCTGATCTAGCTCTTTGCTTGCTGCTTCCTGTCCCTTTAATCACCAGATTCTTTGATTAATAATTGTATATTTCTGTAAAAGGGCAAAAATGCCTCTTCATGTGAAAAAGTTTAAATATATAAAAACACTTCATAAAAATATTTATTAAAAAAATCAAAATGCCCCATGAGCCTGTAAACATAGCCTGTAAATCTCTGTTAACCGTAGTCATTTGAAATGCAGTCTTTCAGGCTCTTAACTGCCCTATCCAATAAGATTTTAAGATAACCGATAGAAATGCCACTTGTCTTGTACTTCTATTCCCATTGCTCCCTTTTTTCTTCTTTGTTTCCAATATGACTGTTTCCCAGCATCGGCAATTTTGGAGATATCATTTGTCTTTGCTTTTAACAGAGTTCTGTATGGCCTCATTTTGAGGCTTTCTTACGGACCGGGCTTGAGGTCTGATTGGTAACACGAGCAACACCAGGATGCTTAGAATGTGCATGTGAAAATACATGGACCTAGAAAAAAGCAGAAAGAGAATATTATATTTTTATTGGTAATAAGATGAACTGTACAGCCTCAATAAGCCCATGCAGAATTTAGTGCTAAGGGATGAATGCAGAAAGTATGAACATGACCTAGTAAGGACCAAAATAAACCCTTGATTCTCACGCAGCCTATGCGTCAATGAAAATGTTGCCATGGATGTTAATGAGGCAAGGAATCAATCAGCAAACACTAGACTCCAAAGTCTGACAGCTCGGATAAACTCACGTAATTTAACTCTAGACTTAATTCAGTTCATCTCTCTTTTAACATTAGAGTATACAAGGCTGCATTCTGAAGAAAAATTCTTCAAACTTAGGATGTAAAATTGTATCAGTTAAAAACAAAAAATAATAAGCAACTGAATGGGAAAGAAAGAAATCATTTCAAATGCTGAAATCTGAAATAAACCAAAAGTTCACCTCTTATCTGAGGAAGGTTAGATAATGGCAACTACAGAAGAATCTTGTTTTTGAAGGCTACTACTCAGGGACACTTTCATTTGATATCATATTAGATATCAAATATTTGTATTTCAAATAATTTGGTATACACAGGATTGAACAGAAACCAAAAATACTTAACCTAGCCACATGAGACAACTTGTTGAGGACCCGGTTTGGGTACAGTAAGGTCCAACTCTTAACCATAGAAATGCACTTTTGTATGGTCTCATTTATGCTTTTTACCGTAGCTCTTAATTTCTTTGCAAGGTACTTACCACCACTGTTAGGTGTGTGGTGCTCTGAAAGTGTTCCTTGGTCCAGAAGCCTACAATTTCCTTGCTTAACATTATCTACATTTAGGTGTTAATTAAGTTCAAATTCACTAGGGCAAAAAAAAATACTAAGGTGATGATCCAGCTTTGGGCAAGGGTGGAAAATCATTTTCACTGCTCAAAATTTGGGTAAAAGTAACAGTTCTCCCTTCTTAGACACTGGCATAGTAATACCAAGTTCTTTACACATATTTGTGTCTTTTGTTTTAAAGTTAGCAACGTAATCTTACATTTATATTTACTACATGGAAACATGGAACGGTCTCTTGTAGCATAAAGCAAACATTTACACACATGGCAAATTTATAAATGAGTTTAGTATTTTAGTCTTTTCTCTCCCTTTTGGTTCTGATTGCTCTTTACTACTTTTGCCTTGAAAGAAGAAACATAGATATTAATGTAGTAACTCGGAAAGCATTTTACTAGAACTGGGAAAGATCTGGAGTCATTTCTATATGGTAAGTTTCTGCGTTGAAGTCCAATGTTTTAAGAAAAAGGAAAGAAAAGGTCAAAATTAAAAACCTTTCAAACAGACTTACTGACAGCAGCTGTCTTGACTATCAGATTAATGTTTTTATTTTAGAGGAATGAATCATCTTTCTTCTTGACCAAAACCTGTTATTCTGACAGTTCACTGTAGAATCAAAGAAAAGTAAAGCCATATAGAGTAGTCTCCCTTTTTAAATTATTTCTGAATTTCTCTATTTCAAGTTATGTTTACTAGAGTATATTCAATATACTCTGCAAACCCAGTGCTTATTTGCACTTATTTTTGAGGGACCGATGGAAGTATTCACACACAAAAAGAAAAACGTAATGATTTCAATAAGTAATAATCTGTCAGGTACTCTCTTATTTCCTGCTGATCAGTCACCTCTCCTGCTCCGTGCAGTCAGCAGCTGGAAATCTGTTCCTGTCTCATTGAGTCCTTCCTACTGTCAACTCACATTGTGCTTAACCTCTCCAGCCTTCACCACTGCTAAAGGCTGAGACTTGACTGCTTTGAAAAAGGAAGCTGAGTATGTGAAAAGTCAGATTAAATAACAACGCAAAACGACTGAGAAGTAAGAAAGAAGGGCTCCTACTTGGCACTACTAGCTAATTAAGTTACAGGAGTACAGAAATCGCTCCTTACGTTATCAAATATCCTGTTTGAATTCCTTTCAGATCTGATGAAATGCCAATTGCCTTTCAGCATGCCTTGCATTATTTAACAAAGCCACACTGGTCTGAGGTGCCATAACCAGGAGAGAACTTACTTGTAAAACTTAACTGTGGGCTCAACAGCCAGCATTACAAAGGGTGCAACTGTATAGCAAACTGCTAGTTGAGTGACAACCCAGGTAGCAACGTCATAGGCTATCTTGAGAGGCACCGATGAGAGGAAGTAATGTCTGCAATTGCTTCTTATCTGCATGTCAAGGAAAAGTAAACAGAAAATTACATAAATTCACTTCTTAGGCAAAGTCACACAAGCATACTGCAAGCATATGTATTGCACTTATTATCAGCGTTATCACCAAAAAGTTTACATACCCTTTTGAAAGCACTGAGAGTCGGAAGGCAGGCAGAAGTGCATTAACTGTCATATCTAAGATCCCACAGTTAACCAGTGGTAAACAGAGAAGTGGCCCAATTTCCTCTGCCATAATCAGCAGAGCAGACTCTCATGCAGGAATCTTGGACAATAACCTCAAGGAGGGAAGTTGTTATGATCTGATCTTCCTCCCTCCCATTTTTATTTTTTTTATTTATTACTGCTTTTCAACTGTGAAACAAAGTTACTTTATATGAACAAGTATGTGTTTATACCTGGTCAGTTCTCTACAGATTTGGGTTTAACTTCACATCTGTGAAATGGATCCTCACAAATGAGAGGCAAAGCACGTGTTAAAACAGCATGCTCAGCAACTTGCTGTGGCCATAGGGGGTAATACTAACCATTAGCTTAATTCGCCTTTCAGATAGACCTGGTTATTAATCCATATTCAAATGTTGAAAGAGAACAGAGGGGCTTCCCAGCCCTGACCAACTGGCTGGTTCAGCCTGAAGGATAAATTGCACAAGTGATAAATGCAGCCTCAGTGTGACATGAAAGCTGTTTTGCCTTTGGTGGCTCTACCCAAGACCAGGCCCATAAACACAGAGCCCAGTTCACCCCATCAATTGCATCCACATGACAGCACTCCAGCTAGGGCTAATGCTCAGCCCATAACAGTTACTGTGAAAAAGTGGACCCAGAGCTAATTACAAGTCAGCATCCATGCAACATGAACTAGCAGAAGTCTGGTCTCAAGCTTAACCTTGAACGCCATGCTAATTTGACTGCACAGACACAGCCAGTAGTACTCCCAAACTCCCACCTAATGATACACTCACAAGCAATGTTTTCTCTGACAGCCAGGGGCAGTATTGCAGCACGCAGAGAATTAGTGCTGGCTTTAACTGTTGGGGGTTCTTTGTAATTAGCATTAATGCAGAACAAAATTTCAGTGAACATCAACCCTGCAAAGGCATGAAAGAGCGCTCGCAGCAGGGACAAGCTGCTTGACTGTGCCAGGGTGGTCCCTGCAGCTGATAGCTGGATAACGTCTAGAAAGGGCCTTGGAAGAGAACAATGAAAGGTACATACTGCTCTGGCTGCGAGTGTGATAAGGATTCCAGTGAGAAATGTAAAATAATATCCAGGATAGATACCATGCCACAGGGCCGACAGGATAAATGTTAAGGCTGTAGGGTACCAAGGAGCTCTGTCATAGCAAACACTGTGAAGAGGAAAACAAAACAAGAAGCTGAATACAGCAGAACAATGGAAACTGCAAATCCTTCTCAGCTGTTAACATCTTATTCTGTTTTCTTACAGGTCTCATCTTGACTCGGTTACAGTCTAGGGTGTAAGGTGCTCTCCCTTTGATAACATGGAAGGTTAGATGGAAAGAGTTAGCAAGCTTTTATGCACTGAGTATCCAAAGAGTGCCTGTACAAATATTCCCACTGCTCTCAGCAGTCAAATAAATAGAATGGCAGAGAGCAGGGAAGACTTCCCATTCAAGTTTAGACTTTTAATCTGGAATTGCACACTACTCTTCAAAACCCTGATCGTAAATCAAGAGCAAGTAGAAGGACCAACAGATACCACCACACCCCTTACTGGTGAACAGAAGTATTTTTATGCACTGTTATCTGAGAGATGCTGGGAACAACAGGGAGTGCCTTTAGCTATTGCAAAGCAGGGGATTCCTGCTAATTTTTGCAGCCCAAAATATTACTCCAAAGATGGAAATGAATGATACCAGTTCAAGAATACATTATGAGGTCTATTTGGCTATCTGAGTTTTAACAGAGATGCTGTGTTCCAAATAAAATAGTTGAGAAAATGTATTTCTTACTAGGAACATCAATTGAATTATGAAAAATAGGAGATACTAAGATAACATTTAGCAACAAAAATAGTCACAATAACCATGATATATTTGTGCCTACACTTCAGACACTGCGTTAACTGACTGTACACTGAGCTTTAATCATGCCAAAAAGTGTAACAAGTAACAGGACACAGTTCCATTTTAAAAAACTGAACTTAAGCTAATATTTACATAAGCCTTATCAGACAGATTAAAATCGGATCATCTCAATGCTATAATAACTCTCTTCTCCATATCCTAAACAAGGACTCAGTAGAAAGCTTCTTGTGATAACGCCAAACTGGACTACACCAAAGCTCTGAAGACTCAGATTCTCCCCAGTTCTAAATGAAATGGATCCTAGCGACACAACGAGGCTTGCCTCCGGTCATAATATGCATGGGAAACATAATACAGCACCGTGAAACATTACAGCAAACACTATGGAGGAAGACACCAGCCTTAAATATGCCATCAAAATGCTATTACTTTTCATTTTGGAAGATATGAATGGTTCATTTCTGGCTTTTCTGCTCGTATATAAAATGTGGACGTTTTAACATTTGCAACAACAAAACTTCATAGCATCAAAACCCACTGTGTTCCACCAACTTTTAGAGAGAACAAAAGACTATACATTGATAAGACTCACCATCAGCATTTTTTCAGGCCATCTAAAGTTTTTGGGTCTCACAAGCAAATTGCTGTTTCATCCCACTTACCGTTTTAGCCAGGCAGCTGTCTGAATGTTCCAGTTTTCAATGTACATTTTAAAACTTGTTGCAGTCTAAGAAAGAAGTTCACATGAAATGTTAGCACTGAAACCTGTAAAATAACACTTGCATTTTAAGTTAGAGAAGCAATAATAGGAAAACATTTATTCCAGTAGCTAACTATTGTGAAGATTGTGCCACAGTCCATCATTACACTAATATATTTTGGGAGGGACATTAACTAGGTTGATTGCTCACTGCCAGCACTCGGCACTTGCTTTGTTTTGTAAAATTAAACACAATGTTTGGTTATTTTTCAAATTACGAGAAATCTGAAGAGCTTTCTTGTTTTAAACGTTTGGCCTTCCCACAGTTCATAAACAGCTTCATTTCTGGAAGAGAAATCTTGCCACCCATTACACAGTCTGGAATTCCCTAGAGTGCTATTAAAACAAAGTGTTATAAAAACTAAAAGATATGCGTTATTATTTGGAAAAGGAAGGAGGAAAATTGCAAAAACATGGACAAAAATAAATTCAGGACTAAATTTAGAAGCTAACTTTCAGCTCACTATCCAGCTTGAGAAACTGGAGTGGACTCCAGGGCCCTGGGGAAACTACCTGTACCTCCTCACAGCATCAGTTCCCTCAGCTTGAGGGGACTGCTCGATCCTGTCAAGCATCAATTCCCCTAATCCTGGCCAACTCCACCTCTGGCAGTTCCCTGTTCCCACTCCCCCTTGCTCCTTGCTTGCTGACAGAAACTTCCCAGGGTGTTCTCATCAAGCAGGAATAAATAACTGGTCTCCACTGATTCGATGAAACCACATTATTTTGTGCTATCAGCTGAAGGCATGGGCACACCAACCAGAAGGAATAAAGAGAATAGTTTCCAAGGGGAATATTCAGATACTTTTGCCTTTTCACAAAGAACCCTGATGATTGGCACTGCATCCTCTGTTTAAAAAGTTAAAAACGATTAGCAATTCCCAATGCAGCACTGCCACATTTTAATAGCATTACTGCATGATTGCACCAAGAGAAGCCAAGAAAAATATAATTTCTCTTCCAAGTAATATTGTCACTCTCTTTTGGCCTCCTTTAAGTTCCCATTACTCTACCAACAGAGAAACTGGTCACTGGCTGTCAGAATATGCACACTGCCAAGGTTTTCTTCAAGCCGTCCCCCACACATTTAGCCACCCATGTCCTTTTAATGTCCTCAAAACTCCTGACACATCCTTGTCTTCATCCAACCCCTACAGTCCAGGTTAGACTGTAGGCACACTTAGCACTCCACTTCCCAACCCTTAGCAGTTTTACACATGAAAGTGGCTATCCTGCTCAAAATGCACTGCACAATCACACTTCTCCCTTAACTCCCAGAATTGTTGGTGCATACAGGAACAGTTCAAGGCTTACATGAAGCTCTGTAGTCTCTCTTCTTATTGCACACATGACCAAATCAATGGAGGCCTGGTGTTTTGTTTTGGTTTGTTTTTTGTTTTTTTTCCCTGCTGACTCAGATGCTCTTTAAGATAAGACTGGGAAATTTGGAAAGCCACAGTACATCATCCCTCCTGGCAGAACTTCTGAGGCCGGTATGACCCTTCTGCTTTATGCTCCTGGAAATAATTTCTCCACCCTGATCTCTGTTGCTCATCTGAAGGAAAAAATTCTGTAGAGCCCACAGTTCAGCAGGTAGAGGAGAGCAAAGGCTCCTGTTTCCTTTGTTTGGCTTTACTGAAGAGCACTGCCTACACTTTACTATCCTCATTCATACAGGAATTGCCCTAGCCCATCTAGGCAGGAATTGTTTCCTGCCCTGAAACTGAATTAGGTATTTATTCAAGATTTCTGAGTGGAACCTTGCATGCTATTGCTATCGAGGAGTAAAAGCATTTTGGGGATGTGCATTCTGTACTACTCAAGGAGAGATGTATAATGAGGATTAAGATAAAAAACAGAGAAAGGATGTTGAGAAAGTGAGAATGTATATACTTTCAGCTTTCGCATCTTTCAACATTTTTCAACTAATAATTACAGGGGCCCTTTCATTTTTGAGAAATTGACATGAAGCACACTTGCTTCATCACAGGTCATTCAGCAATAAGGCAGTTAACTTGTTGTTTTCATCTGCTTTTCATTTTAAAAGCATAACTACCGAATTACAGGGGAAAGTTCCTCCTATTTCTAAAGGAAATAAGCCTTAAGAAAGCAGTTTTAGACATGTAAACATTTTTACATCCCCCTTGCACTCAGAGAATATTCTTCAGAGCAAACAAATAACCATACTGGCCATCTCTTGCTTCAGAAAAAAAACACTAACATAGTTTACAAAAGACTAATGGATGTTAAAAGCATGCTGCAGTCACAAGAAATATGTGTGACCAAGGTTTGAGAAATCATGTGGTTTGCTGAACAGAGCTCCAGATCAGCCACCCTGTAAGCTCTACATGGCCCTGCCAATCCTGTTCAGGTTACTCGGTCTGTACCTGTTACCTCTTGCACCCCAGCTTGTTTCCACTTACAAGAGGCCCTCCAGCTATATGCAGAGACCCAAACTCTTTCATGTGTTTGTGCAATGCCTATCGATGTGATAGCCTCTTTCACTACCAGCACATATTTCAGCTGGGTTACGAAAGGGGAATGCTGCAAGAAGCAGATAGATGCAATACACCGCAGATGGTGAAGAATCATAGCTGCGAGCAATTTATTGACCCGCTGAACTCAGCCACAATCTACAGTAATTGACTGCTCATTTATTAAACATCTGATTAATCATTTATTAGCCTTCTATAAACTATTTACAAATGCAACCTGAATACAGAGCATGACAAAGGCTGTGTGACAGACGCTATTTATCTGCCCAATAGATAAAACACAAAACCTCTCAAATTAAAGAGAGGCAGCCTGGTGGCATGGACTTACTTTCCTTCTAGCAAACAGTCTCCCCATTATCACGGCAATTTCTCTGTGCCCGTTATGCTAATGTAGCCACTCTTTTAACTCACCTCAATGTTCCAGATATTCAAATTGGACAACAGGTCCCAGCAGAAAGCACCTCTCTCATCAACTCCACTGAATCCATAACCAGCCGCATTGTTGACTGCATCTGCTGCAATATCAAAGCAAAATGGGTCAAATCAGACTGATGGAGGAGCCGTCGTCTCTTACAAGTCTGTATGTCACTGAACACACATTCAAGCCATCTTTATAGTAATTAGCAACTTCTCTTTCAAAAAGAAGCTTCCTCTTAGTAAAGGGGCATTGCTATATGGCAACACAGGAGAATCACTTCCTGAAGAGGAAAGATGAGCTACTCCTTTAACAGAAGAAACAATAAAATAAAATAAAATAAAAATAATAATGAATAGAAATCATTTTTCCTATTATTCTCCCCATATCCATATTACACTGGAGATAGATGAAAAAGAGTTGTCATATTTATTAATACGTAATTAGTATTTTCCTCAAAAGGATATCAGGATGTCCCAGCACTTCCCAGAATTCAGAAAAGCTGTAAGGTCTCCACAACACGATCACCATTTTGACTAAGGGTTACATCATGATTGTTTTAATCGGGACTTTTATTCATCCTTTGGTAGATAAAGCCTTTGTCTTAAACCCATTGTTCAGTGCCTCACTAAAGTACCCAACCATCTCTACAAATCAAATATTGAGTAACTTCAGTTACAGACTTAACTACTACATGTGCAAATAAAAGCCTGGGTAACAGTAGGCATTTCACATGCTGTGCTCCCACTTGCTGTTGCAATGAAGCACAGCACAACTCCACAGGCTGAATGAATTTCTTGCTCTTCCTCAGGGTACTTGGGCAACTATTTCCCAGCCTTGCTTGGGAGCCATCTGGTCATCAAGTCTTAAAAAATGCTTTTAATGTGCCCCTGCCAGAAATTCTCTCCCTGTATACCAAGAGAACAGGAAGGGTTTGTTATCTCTAGATGCAGACGCCACTGAGGAGATGGGAAGAAAAAGGAAAGCCAAAATACAGGTAGGTAGGTAAAGCTTATCCATCTAGACTGATTACAAAATACAAGCCTGGAATAAACCAAGCTCTAAAAAGGTCAGAATTTATTTCCAGAGTCTGGAAACAGATTTTGCTTTGTAAGTGCTACAAATTTAGGCACAACTTCATGGAGAAACCTCAAAGCAGAACACCACAGAGAGAACCTAATTAACAACAATAGCAATAAATAAATAAATTAATAAGCAGCCTTCTGTAATCTGAAACTTCCCATTTACTTTCCACTTTACTAAATGAGCTAGATTTTACTGATGGAAAGAAAGGTCTCCCATTTTTCAGATCTCGCCATGTATTTTTTATTTGAAAAAAGAACCCTGTCTAAAATTGACTGTATGGCCTGCCAGTGTCTTGCTATGAGAGCAGCAGCAAGCTGCAAGACCCACAGGACTGTGCCTGGAAAGAGACTGTCACACCAGAGCAGAGAACTCCTAGGTTTGCTCCTCCTTGCTCAAAGGGTAGCAGGGACTGCTTAGTGTTTCTCTGGCAAATGCAAGAAATGAGAAATCCAGGGGCACAGCAACGCTGCAGACCTGTTGGCCTCTTGCTTCACACACGGACATCTACAGAACAGCATGGTTTGGGCATAAAAGCATCTCAGCTGTCCTGCCCTCAAATTAATTGCAAAACCCCAACCTCCACAAAGCCCACCAGAGGTTTCGCTGTTGACTTGAACAGCTCTGGCTTATTGCTTTTGCTCTGCACAAACCCTTGGATGCAGGTGCTCAATTCCAAATTGCTTTCAACAGTAGCTCCGAGTCAAGTTTGCAGCTATGCTCCCATGACTATTGCTACTGCAAGGAGAAGCTGAATTTTCTGTCTTTCCACGGATCTGGAGGAATTCAGCAGCACGGCTCTCGCACAATGGCATGACTGTCCTCTTCTGAGAGCAGGAAGTGCTTATCAGCAGTTTCAGCAGGCACTT